>NW_021826563.1:5000-12382 GCF_006345805.1 Octopus sinensis | reverse complement strand
TCGAAAAATCGAAAATTCAAACGAACCCATTCTCCCTTTTACTCTTTTACTTGTTTCAGTCATTTGACTGTGGCCATACTGGAGCACCGCCTTTGATCGAGCAAATTGTTTTTCCTTGGGCTGTCTTTGTCTTTTGCTTTTGTTTTGTATAATTTTGTATTATATATATATATATATATATATATATATATACATATTTATGTAGGCGTATGGAAATGTACGTGTGTATATAGATATGTATACACGTGCATATTTATATATATATATATATGAATAAAGATATCTATGTATAGATATGTACATATATCTGTATATGTGTATGTATACACACATACATATGCATGTGTATATAAATGAATATATATGTATATGAAGGAAAAATTTAAGCGTCACTAGTCGTGACTGAGGATGCTAAAGCACGTATATTGCAAGAAATAAGAGCTAAAACTCCTAAACCTGTATGAAGTCTATTAGTAATGACTACTAAATTTATGTTTTTGACGAGCGCCAGAACTATCTACTGTCTCTTCCCAGTCTCTTCCCAGTAGCATAAATAATAATCTGTCCCATTTCACTGAGTAACACGGTTTTATTATTTACATATGCGCCCTTTTCAAGCCTAGCCAGGCTCATGGGCCCGGTTTCCCGGTTTCTATGGCGTATGTGTCCCCCCCCCCAGCTGGACGGGATGCCAGTCTATCACAGCGTTACTCAAGAAACAGCAAGAAAGAGTGAGAGAAAGTTGGGGCGAAAGAGTACAACAGGGGTCGCCACCACCCCCTGCCGGAACCTTGTGGAGCTTTTGGTGTTTTCGCTCAATAAACACACACAACGCCCAGTCTGGGAATCGAAACCGCGATCCTCCGACCACGAGTCCGCTACCCTAACCATTGGGCCATTGCGCCTCCACAGTAGAAAGGATTACAATTATTTCTATTATTATCATTATTATTACATATTTATTTATACTATAATTATTAACACGATTTTTGCCACTGTTATTTCCTATTTGCTTACTCCTAGAAAGTACGAAAAATGGTTATTTCCTTCAAACCTTGATTTTCTTACATTTATTGAAACCCCAAAGTATTCCTCCTAACACATGGCTATTATGCCCTCCCCGGCCCATTGCTGTTGTTCATGTCAGAGATGCACATATCATCAGTTACCAAGGGTCATGCTCAAGTGGTTAAGGTCAAGCAACTGGCAAGCAAATATGTGGTGTTGAGCAGAATATTTGTTATAACGTAACGATATTTCTGCTTCAGTAACTCAGTAACTTCAGCGCTGAATCTGTCTGAAATGTAATGGAAAATAGGTCAGTTTCAAAACTTTGATGTCCTGCTTACGTATGCAAACTTTGAAGGGAATGTTAGTCATTTCCTTTGATTTCTAGATAGAAGCAAATAGGATATATCACTAACTGTCCAATGGCAAAAAACAAAAAACAAAAAAAAAAACACAAAAAAGATAAAAAAAAAAGAAAATTCTTGTTATACAGTGTTATCCATCTCTGACAGGAAACCGTCTCCTGTGGACTCTGGAGGAAGCACTCCGTCGGTTACGACGACGAGGGTTCCGGTTGATACGAATCAACGGAACAGCCTGCTCGTGAAATTAACGTGTAAGTGGCTGAGCACTCCACAGACACGTGTACCTTTAACGTAGTTCTCGGGGATATTCAGCGTGACACAGAGAGTGACAAGGCCGGCCCTTTGAAATACGGTACAACAGAAACAGGAAGTAAGAGTGAGAGAAAGTTGGGAAAGAGTACAGCAGGGATCACCACCATCCCCTGCCGGAGCCTCGCGGAGCTTTTAGGTGTTTTCACTCAGTAAACACTCACAACGCGCGGTCTGGGAATCGAAACCGCGATCCTATGACCGCGAGTCCGCTGCCCTAACCACTGGGCCATTGTGCCTCCACCACATGACTATAAAGTGGCTCTCTAGTATGTGACTGGTTCATGTCTGTCCGTCTCTCTCTCAGCTGGCCTCTGTGTCCACCATCTGTTGCTCTGTCAGCCAATGACCGTTTCTCTTATTGTCCTGTAGGTTTTTGAGTCTCTCAATCTTTCAACTTAAGCCCGTCAGATTATCTCTGTGTGTGTCTGACTGTCTGACTATCTCCTGCCTGTCTCAGTGCCTGCCTGCCCGCCCGCCTGCCTGTCTATCTGTCTGTCTGCCTGTCTGTTCCTATCTTCGTCCGCCACCATGTCTGCCTCTTGTCTCTCTTCGACTGACTGCCTGTCAATCTGTTAAGTCTGCGCCGCTCACACTCTGTCAGTCTACATCAAACATTGTCTGTCAGCTTGACAGCTCCAGAGTTTCTTCGTTGATTTTTATCTTTTATAAATATATGTATGCATCTATCTATATATGTGTATATATATATATATATATATATATATATATATATAATATTATATATATATATATGCATGTTATACTTTTCTCTTTCGACAAAGCTCGGCTAATTCCGTTTGTCTTATAACTCTTTTTATCCCTCTCTCTCATTCTCACTATCTCTGTCTGTCTGTCTCTGCCTCTTCTCCCTCTCTCCCTCTCACTCTCTCTTTTCTTTTCTCTCTCTCTCTCTCTCTCCCTCTCTCTCTCTCTCTCTTCCCTCTCTGTGTTTCTAACACCGTTGTTTATCTTCTGCTACCTTCTCCAAAGCAAAATACATAAACGCAACAAACAAATAATGTTTAAAAATCGCAAAAAATATAAACAGCAAAACGCATAATAGTGAAATACAAAAAAAAAAAAAAATTAACGAGAGCAAAAAAAAAATAATAATAATAAAATAAAAACATGGCACGCAAACAAATAACAAAACAGAAAAAAAAAGAGAAAAAAAAACCTCCATAAATTAAGGAAGAAAAAAGAAGAAAACCTAAACCTGGTGTAGAAACCAGCATGGCGTGGTGTGAGTTAGAAACTAACACCACCTAGGTGCCAGCATACCTCCAATGAAGGTACAGAACTCCAGCACAGAACGCATCCTTATGAGCATATGCTGAGTACACGATGCTTCTAACAAACCGACATCGACTCAAGCCGAGAGATTAAGCTATCATTACTACAGCGAATCAGCAATCGAGTTGGGAAGAGCCATCTGTCGGCCAACGAACCGCAACGATGTCGGTTTAACCCCCAGTTTGCTCAGTGCATTAGATTTTTTTTGGAGAGAAAGAAGAAAAGAAAAAATAAGAAAAAATAATGTATTGGCAGAAACGTAGAGAGAAATAAATATGGAGAATGAACATACACACACACACACACACACACACACACACACACACACACACACACACACACACACACAGAGACACACACACATTCACACATTCACACACATACATACACACGTACAAACACACACACACACACATATATATATATATATATACACATAGATATGGATAAGTATGTATACACACACACACAAACACACACACACATTCACACATTCACACACATACATACACACGTACACACTTATATATATATACACATAGATATGGATAAGTATGTATATACATACACACAAACGCACACACGCACACACACACACATATATATATATAGATATATAGATATAGATATTCACACACGTATATCCATCCGTATGTATCTATGCAAATGTACATGCATATATGTTTATGCACACACACACACACCACACATGTATCTAACTATCTCTCTCTCTCTCTCTCTCTCTCTCTCTCTCTCTATATATATTATATATTATAATATATATATATATGTATATATATAAGTATGTATTTTTGTGTGCATGTATTTATGTATATATATAAATGTGTATACCTCCAGAGAGGAGAGAGAGAAGAGAGAGAAGAGAGAGAGAGAGAGAGAGAAGAGAGAGAGAGAGAGAGAGAGAGAGAAATAGAGAGATAGAGAGAGAAGAGGAAGGAAGAGATAGATAGATATGTTTATAGATAGATAGATAGATAGATAGATAGATAGATAGATAGATAAAAAACAAAATGTTTAATATCGCTCCGGGGTGCAAAATAACTTTCGCTAAGTGGGAGATAACTGTGTGTTAAAAATATGGTATGGGATTCTTGGGGTGTTTGGCTGGCATCGGGACCTTCTGTCACTCATAATGGAGCAGCAACACCAACAAATACCACCACCACCATCACCATCACCACCACCACCACCACCACCACCACCATTACCATCAAGAACAACAACCACAGTAGCAGCAATAACAAATAACATTGGTAGCAACCCTAACAGCAACAAAAACCCAACAACAGAGCCCTTCTATTATTATTATTATTATCATTATTATTATTATTATTATTATTATTATTATTATTATTATTATCATTATTATTAATGGCCTTTTTTTTCTTCTTCACGGGGAAGTAAGAAGCAGATCTTCAGCAAAAGAATGGTCTTCGTTTAAAGCTGTTTTACTTAAAGGGCTGCTATTACAACTTGCTTTAGATTCTTTAGACTCAAAATGATGGCGTATTAGATTTCTTTTCTTTTCGCTCCGTCACTTTCTGCTTTTTTCTTTCTTTCTTTCTTTCTTTCTTTCTTTCTTTCTTTCTTTCTTTCTTTCTTTCTTTCTTTCTTTCTTTTTTTCTTTCTTTCTTTTTTCTTTCTTTCTTTCTCTCTTTCTTTCTTTCTTTCTTTCTTTCTTTCTTTCTTCCTTTCTTTCAGTTCCTTCTCTATTTTTGCTTGTTTCTTTTTTCTTCTCCTTCTTTCTATCTTTGTTTTTCCACCAATTCATCTTTTCATTATCGAGGTTCTTTCCCTAATTTCTTTTCCATCGCTTGATTTTTTCTTTCGTTTCTCTTTCTTCCTTTCTTTCTTCCTTTCTTTCTTTCTTTCTTTCTTTCTTTCTTTCTTTCTTTCTTTCTTTCTTTCTTTCAGTCTGTCTGTCTCTCTCACATTATTCATTACCATTCGATAACGATGATGATGATGATGATGATGATGATGATGATGATGATGATGGTGATGATGATTTTGAGATGGTCACCAAACCCGGTTTCAAGTATTTGAACGCAGAATGTAAGGGGAGCTAACTAAATACACATTCACGCAGGTGCAATGGAATATTCGTTTTGATGGTCGACACTACAAGCTGTATGGACACTTGCCAGACATGATCGTCTTTCTCTTGGCAGACACATCTATCACAACTAGCAACAGGCTAGATACTTTCCCAAATGTATTAACCGAGGAATTATTGCACTGTCGAGGAATGCAAATATGGCGATGGGGTGGTGTTATCATCAACAGTTTCTAAGCCCAGAACTTCATTTAGTGCAGCTTAATGTTTTGGCCACGGTATTCGGAAAGAGAATTGCACTTGTCGCCTTTAGTAGGATCGGGAAGGTTGGTCTGTGAGATTTTTGGCAGATTTAGATATACAGATGTCAATTTCGACCCCGTTTGATAACTCATGCAGAGATTGTGCAATAAACTTGGCTTCGGTGCAGCTCTGATCCACAGGGATATATCCAAGACTTCCGAGAAAGTCAAAAGTCAGCTTTCTTCAATGAGTCGCGATCCAGTTTTGAGAGAATGAATTGTTCCAAAGTAAAATGGAATTTGCTAGGTAATTAGAGTAAATGCCGAAAATAGTATGATTATATCGGAACCTTTTGGCCCTCAAGGATGTCCTTTCTCTTGGTTTTTGTGCATGTTTGTTCATGAGATACTGCTACAAACGGTAGATGCGTTGAAGTGTAAACCTCTCGAACTCGAATATAGGAAGGCCATGTTGGTATGCGTAGATGAGGTCAGCTGGCAAAAATGAGTTGTACTTGTGTTTCAAAGGGTCAGGGTTGTCACATTCTGTGACAGGCTGAATTTCCAAAAGAACTACGTTAAGGTACGCGTGTCTGTGGAATACTCAGCCACTTGCGTGTTAATTTTGCGAGCAGTTTGTTCCATTGATAAGATCAACTGGAACCCTCGTCGTCGTAACCGACGGAGAGCCAGTCTACATGACGTCACAGTAATGGTGTCGGTCACTATAGAAATGGAAGTTGTCGTTTCTTTGATAGGTCCGAGTCAAGCAAAGACCAAGTCTAGGTGTCTGACATCTTGAATGCTGAAGGCATTCATTGTACCAGATGCATAACAGTGTCTGTGGTACGTCAAATCTTGAGTTAGTGATGAACAAGAACGACAAAAGTTAGCGTCGAAATTCTGAGTCATAAAATACATTAACTGAACAACCTATGCTGAAGCATTATAACCTGTGTGCATAAAGACTACAAACATTTTTTTAGGAATCTTAGCAGTATTACCGGGAAGCATTGCCTGTATGGGTTAAACTCTACAACGAGATTTTAATTTCGAACATAAATGGCCGAAAGTTCCCAGCCACGCTTCAGAAAATCTAGTACAATGACGCCCTTTACATTCCCACAATGTAACCATTACTTTTTATGATGGTCACTTACTAATGAATGTCATAGGTGTTAAAGAGGAGACTGGATGTCACTCCATGGACTGGGTATTCGTTCTCCCATCACAAAGCTTCAGGCACTTCCATTAGATCAGAGCAAACTTCCATCCTTCTCTTCAAACAAGGCGTCGGCTGCCGAGCTACCTTCTTTGCCCACACTTTCTGATACCCAAAGTATAGCAATATCTTCTGTAATGTATTGTGGCTAAAGAGCAGTCGTGCAGCAAACTCCAGATTGTGACTCTCCTGTCCGCGCGAATCATTTCACCCGCTCAGTAATGATTTGTGTCATTGGTCGCAGTTGGTGGTTTGTCTCCCACTTAGTGGTTTGTCCACAATGCTATTTTTCCCTCCTTTAAAATTCTTTATCCATCTATGCAGATTGCTCTTGTCAAGTGTCATCTACATAAGCAACCTGTAAGCCATCTGCAGATGTCAGTCAGCCGGTATCCCTTCTTCGTCAAGAACTTAACCCTTTAGTGTTTGCATTATTCTGCCAAAATTAATGTTTCTTCATCCACATTGTTTTGAACTAATCATGCATTATCTTGTAGCTATGAGATTTTGATGAGGTAGCTGTTAATTTTTAAAACGATATTGTAGGGTTGGTGTGACAGACCAGATCTGGCCAGTTTGAACATAAAACAGGCAGAATACTTTTGGCCGGACATGGCCGGTTTAAATGCTAAAAGTTGCTATTGTTTGGAACTCATTATTTATAATGAAGAACAAGAAGAGTTCCTACAGAAGAAGAGTTATTCTACCAACAGAAGAAGAGCTATCCTACCAACATGGGCAGCTTGAACGAACCCGCATCAATTAAAAAGAAATGTTGTGCTCACTTTCATAATACATTTGGTATAACCCTCGTGTTAATAAAATAGTATCGCCCCTTCTATCTACCTTCTGTGTCACGCTCC
>NW_021826563.1:0-2500 GCF_006345805.1 Octopus sinensis | reverse complement strand
ATCATGTTGCATTATTATATAACTCCAGTCTTATAGTCATGGTTTGTAATCTAAATATATGTGAGGTCAAAACTATGTTACTGTTACTCTCTGTTAATCAACTCTTGTAATAAATTCCACTCCAAACATTCATTTACAGTAGCTGGATTGACATAACCATTAGAGCATCAGACAAAATGCATCGTGTTATTTGTTCCGGCTCTTTGTGTTCTGAGTTCAAATCCTTTCGGGAGTCGATAAGTTTAGTATTACTCTAAAGTATTATATGAGTAGAGACTTACAATTTTCCCAAAAGCAACACTAGGAAAGGTTTTTATCTCAAGGTCCTGCTAAAAGTTCTACATAATGACGAGAACGGATGTGAGAATATGTAGTATTCATGCCTTTACCGTAGACGTTCTTGGAATAAATCTTTCCCCTCCTGCACCACCAGGCCATGACCGACCTCTGGTGACTTTCTTGACAAGCGCTGTGTACTTATTTGGTTACACGTAATGTATTTCTTCATTTTAACGAGACGCCATCTTGTCGATTAGATGCAGACGAGTCCTAAAAACTTAAATGCCTTAGGTATTAGTTAGGGCTCTTTACATCGTGAGTACTCAGGAAGTTATTTTATTTTTGTAGTCGATAAATTTCGTGCTTAAATCCATGTACTATCTACGGCGGTGTTTCTAGATTCTTTTCATCCTTTGCAGTATGCAATTCGACATCGTCCACATTCAAAGCTATTTTATTTTACTCTGAAAATTACCTAGTCTAGAGTAATTAAAAGTTTTTTAGGACTCGTCTGCATCTAATCGACAAGATGGCGTCTCGTTAAAATGAAGAAATACATTACGTGTAACCAAATAAGTACACAGCGCTTGTCAAGAAAGTCACCAGAGGTCGGTCGTGGCCTGGTGGTGCACGAGGGGAAAGATTTATTCCAAGAACGTCTACGGCAAAGGCATGAATACCACATATTCTCACATCCGTTCTCGTCATTATGTAGAACTTTTAGCAGGTCCTAGAGATAAACATCTTTCCTAGTGTTGCTTTTGGGAAAATTGTAAGTCTCTACTTATAACTTTAGGAGATGAAGGGGTACATCGCTTCCTATATTTCTTCCTGTCTTTATGTTATTTATACCGAATTCTCCTTAAAATGAAACTTGTATTGACTATTTAGCAGCATAAGCTGTCAAACAAGTTACAAGGACCCTTTTAAATAGAGAATGAGAAGCGATACCAACGTGAATTATCTCACTGTCTAATGCTGTTAATTACCTTTCACTATATATAGAGAAGAATGAATATCACAACTTTCCACATCCACTTTCTTCAAAACATACTTGAGCAAATTTGAAAAAAAAAACCCATGGAAATTGGTGTTTTGCACAAGATATCAAAGCTAGGTTACTGTGATTAAAATATCTATTCCACAATATCTTGGTGTATGGAGAAAAAAACCGAAAAGTGCACAACTAAATTTAGACCTTGCTTCTCTGACAGAGAACCATTTTAATACACTTTTCAGTTCTATATTCTCCATAATTGCCGATAAAGAAAACCATTACTCCTTTCATTGGATCCCACTCTTTACTTATAATCAAAGGGTTCCGTTTTTCCCTGATGATTTAGCCGTCAGTTAAGGCCTTGTACTATCTGAAGTGGTGTTTCTAGGGTTTTCTATCATAAATAGCGTACAGATTTACACCATTCCTATTAAACAAGCTGATTCATTGACTTCTCAAAGCATTTATTTGCGATTCCAGTCTAGTATAATATATTCGCTAAAGGTGTTATAATACTCTCCTTGGAGTTTTCTACATCAAATACAGTAAGGATGCCTGTTTTTTAAATAAAAAAGTATGACTAAAGGAAGGAGAGCGAGAATTTACAAGAAATAAAATCTAGGATAGTAGATAGATAAAAATCTTTTCTACTGGAAGCACAAGGCCTCAAAATTTTGGGGAAGGGATTAAGTCGGTCACATCTACCTCAATACGTAACTGGTACTAATTTTATCGACCCTGAAAGAATGAAAAGCAAAATCAACATCGGCGGAATTCGAACTCAAAACCTGACGGCAGACGAAATACCTATTTCTTTACTACCCACAAGGGGGTGGGGGCTAAACACAGAGGGGACAAACAAGGACAGACAAACGGATTAAGTCGATTATATCGAACCCAGTTCGTAACTGATACTTTTTTAATCGACCCCGAAAGGATGAAAGGCATAGTCGACCTCGGCAGAATTTGAACTCAGAACGTAGCGGCAGATGAAATGCCGCTAAGCATTTCGCCCGGCGTGCTAACGATTCTGCCAGCTCGCCACCCTCATATAGTATTAATGTGTTCGTTCTTGGAGTTATGCCTATTTTAAACACACACACACACACACACACACATATATACACGTGGTCTGATCAATAAATATTCGGATGGTGCAATAGTAACAAAGCTAAAACACGCAGAGTAAAGCCGCTTGGCACAGATTGACCGCTCTAGCACACT
>NW_021826562.1:7500-12594 GCF_006345805.1 Octopus sinensis | reverse complement strand
CCATCATTTTTGAACCACCAGGGAAATATATATTTTTTTTACGAGGGAGTGGAAGGCTTTATTGTATGCTTCGCGTGTCCAATTTTCAGTCGTAGAATCAAAATCTATAAGATAGATGAAGAAGCGAAAGTTACAGCGTTATACAGGTGTCAGAAGATAGAGCGTCACTTCTGTTGAAAGGGACGTTGTTAATTTGAATATGAAACCGCATTGTCTGCACACCGATATCGTTATCGGTGGGACATGAAGATTTACTGATTATGTGTTGAGACATCAAAAATACTGAACCAGGTGTAGCTCTGTGGTAAGAAGTTTTCCTAACCACATGGTTCCAGGTTCAGTTCCACCATGTGGCACTTTGGGCAAGTGTCTTTTACTTGACCAAAGCCTTGTGAGCGAATTTCGTAGATGGAAACTGAAAAAAAAAACCGTCGTATAATATATATTTATGCGTGTGAGTGTTTGTCTCTCACGACCGCTTGACAACTGACAGGTGTTGGTGTGTTTACGTCTCCGTAACTTAGCGGTTCGGCAAAAAAGAACGATAGAATTAATGTCAGGATCAAGAAAGGAAGTAACTGGAGTTGATTTGTTCGACTAAAATTTCTCAAGTCTGTATCCCAGGATGGCTGCAGTCTAACGACTGAAACAAGTAAGTATTCCTGTATGGTTGTGAAAGAGGCAAAAACTGTAAATCTGACTTGCAGTGTCTTTATCAATGGCTCAACTGTTTTCCTATATCTGATAAGGAATGTTATAGTGGGAGTATCATCCATGTACTTAAGTATATATATATATAATATATATATAATATATATGCATGTATATATATATAGATACATACATATATATATATATATATATAATATATATATATATATATATATATATATATATATATATATGAATAAATGAAAGAATGGAGTAGAACGAAGATGTTAACAAAATTCCTTTACTCTCGACACATGTTTCGAAGACAGCATGTTTTCATTCCAAAGGAATAAAGGGTGCATTATGCAATCTTCTCATCAGGAAAGAAAGGGAGCCTCTCTCGACAACAAGACAAACAAAAATTTCGATGATTGCCTACATGGTAAACAAAGCGATAGTGAGTGTTTTTTTTTTAAAAACCGTTAGAAGAATTGACGTCAAAAATAGATAGTAGGAAGAAAAGGGATAAAGTAATAATAGGTAGGGAACATTATGTTTGCTGTATGTATGGAAATGTGTGGGTGTGTGCTTGTGTTAATGAGTGCGTGTGTTTGTGTGTGTGTATGTGTGTGTGTATAACTGCATTTGTGTCTGTGTGTGTGATTGTGTGTGTGAGAGAGAGACAGACGTCAAAGATAGGAAGAGAAGGTATAAAGGAATAATAGGTAGGGAACAAGTGGAGAGGGAAGGGTACGTTGATTGAAAGAATGTTCGAAGGCTTAGGAAAGAATTTCTCTATAGCAGTGGGGTGGACGTAAAGCTGATTGTTCAAACCACATTGACTATCGTTATCATTTATATGAGTAGAAAGTGTGTTTCTGCCAGTGTTTACATTTGTACGATTTTTCTATGAGTGTGTTTACTAGGGGAACCTTAGCGAAAAGAATATGGAAGAGTTCAGAGTTACAAATGTTACAAAATCTCCTGCCCTTATCAAAAGAAAAGGATACAGACAGTATGAACCAATCTAACTTGAAAAGTATATTGTTGTCTTTAAGACGCCAAACTAATTTACTTAGCCCTGTGCTATGTCGTTTTTTACTATCCCTGAATGTTGAGTAGTGGTTTGAAATTCTCTTGGATAACTGGGAAGTGGACGCTCCTATATAGAAGAAGACATCGGTACCGGAAGAAATTCTACACTAGTAAATAGAATTCTTAATCTTAGAATTACTAGATAAAAATTTAATTCTGTTGGGGTTGTCCTCCGAGATCGAGACGAAGTTTTTATTGTTATGATTGTTGTTACTATTATTATTAGCGCTAACAACTACACTATTTCTATTATTATTAGTATTATTAAAGGTATTACAACTAGTAATACCACCGACAATAATACCGTTATTGTTGTTACCATCAACACTACCATTGTTATTAACACGACTAATACTATTATTAATATTATCATTGTTAACAATTTCGCTGCTACTAATGCTGCTACTATTAATACTATTCATATTATTATGATTGTATGATGGGTTGGAATTAGCAAGATTAGTGTTGGAACTCCCGGGTGAAGAATATTTGTTTAGCAGCTTGGTATTGTGGGAAGATATAATTTGTGAAAGATTCCTAGTGTTAGAGAAAGCTATTCTGACCTTGTGGGAATTGAAAATAGAATGATATCTAGAATTTCTGGGAAAGTTCCTAGCAACGGCTTCACGGAACTGTAAGGGAAGGTTGGATTTAATTTGTTTTCCGAAAGGAATTACAAACCAGATACAGTTTTTTGTGGCCTTTGAATTGTACTTAGTGTTGTTTGTGATAGTAAGGGGAAAATTTCTGGGTTGGAAATTTGGGGTTGCGTGGCGCTTACCTCCCCTAGTCCGTAAAGAATTTATTTTATGTACAGGATTGCTGGCACTATTAGAATTGAAATCATTATTCCTATTACGAGTAACTTTACTATCTGGAGAAGCAGATGTTGGTTTAGAATGAGCTGGGTCGATGTATGACACTTTCTCCTTATAACCGGCTCTTGACAAGGCGGCATTATAGAAGTCTGCCTTTTGGTTAAAGATGTCGACATTAGCAGATAATTTGGACAGTCTCAGAGATATGTTTTTAACTAAATTATCGGTAATTGGCTTGGTATGATTACTGAAAATGCTGATATACTTAAGATTAGTGGAAGGTTTATGATAAGGGAAGTATGAGTTATTCTGCAGATTGAGGGTAATGTCCAAGAAGTTGGCTTTAGTTAATTCATCGTCAAAAACTATGCGCAAGCCCATTCTACTAAAAATCCTAACTAATCTGTTCTTAATCTTCTGTATTTTTTGGTTCGAAAGGTTTTGGAGGTAAAGCAGACAATCGTCGCGATAAAGACCTCCACAGATGTCCGGGAATTGGTCGGCCATTTCATAAAGAATATAAATTCCGACCAAATCGGCTATCTGGGCGCTGTCTGTACTTCCCATTAGTACATCAAACACATAAGGGGTATCTCTACGGACCCACAACTTGCTATCGAACTGGATGAAAGATTTCCTAGCAGTCAATGTCACACTAATTTCCTCCCTGGAGAGGCCTACCTTATTGTGTGCGTGCCATAGGGCATTATTAAGTATAATAGGGTTGATTGAAGAATAGAAATTAGATATATCGAATTGGATAAATTTAGTGTTGGCCTTATCAGTAATAGAAGTAAACCAATCTACGACTTGAACAGAATTGGACCATAAGCTAAGTTTTAAATTATTAATTAATATAGGGATATACTTATCTAATATGTATTTACTAAGGGTACCGATGTCTGAACTGGAAGGGCATATGAGCCGCAATGCTGGGTTAGTATGAAAGTTCTGTTTGTGGTCCTTTAAGATGAATCTGGGTTGCCTAGGGTTCAATGGTTCCGTCTTCATCTGTAATCCGTAAGTCTCCATAATCTGCTTAGTTTCTAAGTTGGCCTGCCTGAGAGTATTCCTACTGGCGGTCCTGTAATTCTTATGTATCTCCTTTTCGAGCAGTTCTAAATAATGGCTCTTGGTAAGCTTATATATGTTGCCGGTTTTATCCGATTGGACTAGGATAGAATCTAAGCTGTTTATATCTCTAGAGACGCTATCGAGGTATCTGAGGTGCTTATTACTGAGGGGTGATCTATGAAATTTAATATTCTTTACGATGTCCCAAAGATCATCTTCGAATTTCTTCTAGGATTAGGTGGAGGAGTTCCCCACGACTTAAATAGTTTTTTATATTCAAGGGAGACGTCGTTAGTGGTCCGTTTTAGGTCCTCATTATCGTGGAAGAAGGCGAGCCATCTGATGTGGATGATAAATGCATTGGTCTTGTTAATAATTCTTTCAATGAACGTACCCTTCCCTCTCCACTTGTTCCCTACCTATTATTCCTTTATACCTTCTCTTCCTACTATCTATCTTTGACACACACACACACACACACACACATACACACACACACACACACACACACACACACACACACACACACACCACACACACACACACACACATATATATATACATGTAATGTAGAATTAAATTTTTTCGAAAAAAAATTTTATCAATGGCCAGCATATTAAAAAATACTTTTAAAGGTTAAATTTATAAATAACTTATAAAAAATAAGGACAAAAGAAAAATTCTAATGCCAAATATGCCGGCTTGTTTCGAGACGCATAAATTATAATGGTTATTGACAATGTCTATTTTCTGCATATTTGGCATTAGAGTTAATCCAAACATGAACAAAGAGAAAACACAACAACGCGAGGACGTAGAACAAGTATAGTGTTATTAGATGCTCAGGAAAGGAAAGAAAGAAGGAGGATTTAACGTTTCGAGCGGAGCTCTTCACTAGAAACATAGAAAAAGGAAAGTTCCAAGGAAGGGAAGACGGAGAAATGAAATCGCCAACGATACCCATGCGGTCACATATTGAAAAACTCCGCTCACAAGGGTTTGGTCGGCCAGGACTAAAGTAAAATGCACTTGCCCATATATATATATATATACACATATATATATATAGATATATATATATATATATATATATATATATATATATATTATATATATATATATATATAATATATATATATATATATGTGTGTTGCAATACCAATACTCATACTTGAGCTATTTTATTGAATGCTTAATGAGATCCAAATCATTGATGTGAAAATCCGGAAGATACTGATCAGCAATAATAATTTTCACATCGAAAATAACGTAGACCATCTCTACCTGAAACAAAAACAAGGAAGCAGAGGCTTAACGTTGATGTAGACTTCTTTTGAATACCACATGGTATCCTTTCGGCAACACCTTTTAACCACAAAATGCCGAAGTGCATCTCTTGACCAAGTCTGCATACACAAGGCAGATAACATCATGGAATTTGGAAAGCATCTCCTCG
>NW_021826562.1:0-2500 GCF_006345805.1 Octopus sinensis | reverse complement strand
CGCTAGACAGAACAGTTAAATTCCAAACCCCTATTAGGGATAAAACTTCGAAGGGAAGGAAAAATAAAAACATTTATCATCTAAATCATCTAAATCCAGGACCATGGTTTCACACGTTTTTTTTTAGCAAATAAGATACTTTGCTAGGCGAAGTCTTCTTCAGCAGGTACACCTTAGATTAAACATATATACACGAGGCAATCCAGTATATGCCCCGAGCTTATACATTCTAATTTTTCTAAATTTACCGCGCAAGGGCAGCTCCTTGTCGGTTGTACATACTAATGCCGGCTTTTCAATTCGAAAATTAGCCAGAAAAAATTATCAATAATTAATAATATTAAGGGTAATAAAAAGTATTAGAAATTTCTACTACCAGTGGCCTAGCGTGTAAAAATTTAGTCAATAGACTATATATTATTCATATAAATACAGTGTATATTTAAACACATAAGAGGCATCCATCACATGATTCCTTACACGCTAGACAGAACAGTTAAATTCCAAACCACTATTAGGGATAAACCTTCGAAGGGAATGAAAAATAAAAACAGTTATCATCTAAATTCTGGACAATGGTTTAAGACTTTTTTTTAGCAAATAAAATAATTTGCTAGGCGAAGTCTTCTTCAGCAGTTACACCTTAGATTAAACATATATACACGAGGCAATCCAGTATAAGACTGCTTAACCCATTCTTCTTATTATTTGGTATATATATAACATTATATATATATATAATATATATATATATATAATATATATATATATAGATATATATATATATATATTATATATATATATATATATTTGTGTGGTGTGTGTGAGTGTGTGTGTATGTGTCTGTGTGGGTATATATATGTATATGTATATATATATATATATATATATATACATATATACACATATATACATTGTATATATAATATATATATATATTATATATATATATATATATATATACATATGTATGTATTTGTGTGTGTGTGCATGTGTGTGTGTATGCGTGTATGTATGTGTGTATGTGTGAATGTATGTATGCAAGGTATGTATACCTGCGTATACAGGGGCGATAATACATACAGAATCACGTATATATCGGTGTGCATGTGTACATATACACATAAGTATGAGCTGTATATGTAGATATTGATATGTATAAACATCTGTATAAATATATATATACATGTCTAATATATACATATGTATACATCTTCACATAAATATTTTCTTCTACTACTAAACACTGACCTGTCCGACCACCTAATCTATATTCCTAAATTCTTCATTCCATACTACTACTATCCCTCTCTCTGCTCCATCACTTAGACTCTGTCACTACTTAACTGACAGTCCTTTACTGTTTATACCTCTCTCTATCACCCTCGTTCCTTCTATCTTTTTACACTCTAATACCTTTCTCTCTCTATCACCCTTATCTCCCCATTCCTACTTTCAAATTATTTTGACTGACCACTAACTAGTACACTACCCTTATTATTTCTATCCTCGTTTTTCTTTTTTCTTTTTTCTTTCTTTTCTTTATTTCTCTCTTCCTGTTTTTTGTTCTTTTTTCTTCTCTTTTTTCTCTTTTCTTTATTCCTCTCTTCCTGGTTTCGATTTGACCTTACAAATACATTCCCTACTTTTAGGTCACATTAAATAAAACCCTTGATTCAATAGCACTGTGTACAACTTTATACTTGGAATGACCAATTTTAGATACTATTCGATTTTACTCACAAGGTGTTGGAATCTTATATGTATACCATTCTGCGTAAATAATGGATCTACAAATGTAATATCCCTGTATATCTCACATTTATTTTCATTCCTCTACTTCACTCTCTATTTCGTATCTTATCTAAATTAACTATTGCTTGACCATTTTCTCACACCGTCTCCGATGAAACAATATAATAAATATCCTGGAAACAGCTGTAAGACCTGTTTATAAATGTTCTAAAATCTTCAAAGCCTTGGTTTTTTTATCTCATTCTGAAAAAAAAAAATATATGTGTGTATACATTCATATATTTATATATATATATATATATTATACATACATGTGTGTATATATTATGGTTTTATATATATATATGCATACACCCCCCCGCGGGCGCATATTGTCCATACACGCACACATATTGGAAAAGGCATAAAAGTAAGGGGGTATCGGTTGTATTTATATATTTTATTCCAGCCTACCCGTGTTTCCGATAAGTTTAGAGAATCATATTACTTCATACAATCAATAATTGTATTAGATTACTAAGATTCTCCAGATTTATAGGAAATACATGTGATCTGAAATTAAATGGATACATATCCATTACCTTTGTGTCATTTCTCTGATACTCTAACACAATACCAATTGTACTAAAGTTTGACTAAAGTTTGTATTTACAAATTGGATCGATAGCGATTTCTTAAACGACGGATTACATAGATTTCGACATCTATCAATTTCGTTAGGTTTGTTTTCTTCACAGAGACCTTA
>NW_021826561.1:7500-12523 GCF_006345805.1 Octopus sinensis | reverse complement strand
GGTATACATACAAGCACACATACACACGCACTCTGGTATAGTACAAACCAAAAACACACCCACGCACACACGCACTCTGGTATATATACAAACACACTCACTCTGGTATACATACAAACACACATACACACGCACTCTGGTATACATACAAACACACACACACACACGCACACACGCACTCTGGTACACATACAAACACACACACACCCACACACGCACACGCACTCTGGTATACATACAAACACACATACACACGCACTCTGGTATACGTACAAACACACACACACACGCACACACGCACTCTGGTACACATACAAACACACACACACCCACACACGCACACGCACTCTGGTATACATACAAACACACATACACACGCACTCTGGTACACATACAAACACACACACACACACGCACACACGCACTCTGGTACACATACAAACACACACAGACACACGCACATGCACTCTGATCCACACACATACACACGCACTCTGGTATACATACAAACACACACACACATACACACACACGCACACACGCACTCTGGTACACATACAAACGCACACATACACACGCACACACGCACTCTGGTACACATACACACGCACACACGCACTCTGGTACACTTACAAACACACACACACATGCACACGCACTCTGGTATATATACAAACACACACACACACACGCACATGCACTCTGGAACACACACACACACACACACTGGTACACATACAAACACATGCACACACGCACACACGCACTCTGGTACACTTACAAACACACACATACACACACGCACATGCACTCTGGTACACACGCACTCTGGTACACATACAAACACACACAGACACACGCACATGCACTCTGGTACACACACACACACACACACGTACACGCACTCTAGTACACATACAAACACGCACACACACATATTCATAAATTCGTATTTCTGATTTTATAAGTACAGCTCTATATTTTTCCAACCAAAAAATACATCTGTGTATGTATGTACAGTTAACTACATGATATTTCGGTTTTGGATTTAGTTTGCAAGATTCTTTATATGAGTTCGTGTGTTGAATCATATTCTGTTGTGTCTGGGAGAGTCATTTTCTTTTTGTGCCTTATTATTTAACAGTATATTATTGAACAGTATAATATTATTTAACAGTATAATAATATATCATAATATTAATTCTCCGATTTGAAGCAACAATTTTTAAACACAAACAAGTGACTGGAAAATGATGAGCTAACCTCAGGCAGAATTGAATACACAAATTGTGTAGTTAAAAGATATTTCACAGGATACATCAAAACAGTTGTAGAAGTTTCCTTTTATCATGTAATACTATGTAACAACTTTGCGAATATATTCCATAAAGCTGACATGGATCTAAATAATACAGTGATTCTCAGCAAAGATTCTATTTTGAATAATAGATTTTAGAGCAAGATGGTCAACACTTCTAAAGATGTAATACAATATCGTCTGCAATGTGAAGATAAGACAGAAAACACAATTGTTAACGACGTTAATTATTTCAACTAAACTGGGGAATATCATGTCATGTGTGTGGTTAGACACGTACGCAGACTCACATACACACACACACACACACACACACGCATACATATATTACACGCACGCGCACATTCATAAGCACACACATACTTAACACACACACACACACATGCACAATATGTGATCAAAGCGATACATACACAGGCTCATACACTCACACAAATACGTCCACATATATACATACACACGCACACACACGCACACACACACACACACACACACACACACACACACACACACAACGCACAGTAAAAGTAAATATAAGACTATGGAACAATTTTCGTTGAATTAGATCACACACTTGTTTTTGACTCACTTTATATTAGAAGCCATTTCCCAACCGCATCATTTAGTTTTGTCTGGGGAGAGTCATTTTTTTTTGTGCCTTATTATTTAAAACACTCACCGGTAACATTTCCACTTTTTCCTTATTTTTTATTTTTCTAAAATGTTCGTTGCGTGTTGCAACCTTTTCAATAGTTTTTTGACTCTCAAAACTATTGAAAAGGTTGCAACACGCAACGAAAATTTTAGAAAAATAAAAAATAAGAAAAAAGTGGAAATTTTACCGGTGAGTGTTTTAAATAATAAGGCACAAAAAAAAATGACTCTCCCCAGACAAAACTAAATGATGCGGTTGGGAAATGGCTTCTAATATAAAGTGAGTCAAAAACAAGTGTGTGATCTAATTCAACGAAAATTGTTCCCTAGTCTTATATTTACTTTTACTGTGCGTTGTGTGTGTGTGTGGTGTGTGTGTGTGTGTGTGTGTGTGTGTGTGTATGTGTGTGTCACCGTATGTTACATCTTATGTATTCACTTTATTCGTGTTGTGCTTGTGCGTGTGAGTATGCAATATGTGTGCGCCATATGAGTGTGTGCACGCTATATATATGTATATGTGTGTGTGTGTGGTGTGTGTGTGTGCGTGTGTGTGCATGTGTATGTATATATGTGGACGTATTTGTGTGAGTGTATGCGCCTGTGTATGTACCGCTTTGATCACATATTGTGCATGTGTGTGTGTGTTAAGTATGTGTGTGCTTATGAATGTGCGCGTGCGTGTAATATATGTATGCGTGTGTGTGTGTGTGTGTATGTGAGTCTGCGTACGTGTCTAACCACACACATGACATGATATTCCTCCGTTTAGTTGAAATAATTAACGTCGTTAACAATTGTGTTTTCTGTCTTATCTTCACATTGCAGACGATATTGTATTACATCTTTAGAAGTGTTGGCCATCTTGTTCTAAAATCTATTATTCAAAATAGAATCTTTGCTGAGAATCACTGTATTATTTAGATCCATGTCAGCTTTATGGAATATATTCGCAAAGTTGTTACATAGTATTACATGATAAAAGGAAACTTCTACAACTGTTTTGATGTATCCTGTGAAATATCTTTTAACTACACAATTTGTGGATTCAATTCTGCCTGAGGCTTGCTCATCATTTTCCAGTCATTTGTTTGTGTTTAAAAATTGTTGCTTCAAATCGGAGAATTAATATTATGATATATTATTATACTGTGTTATACACACACACAAACACACAGACGCACACACATACACACACACGCACGCACGCACACACACACACACACACACACACACACCACACACACACACACACACACACACACACAAATATATATATAGATGCAAGTGGATTTGTCTACCGAATCAATTTACAAGGTTTTGGTATAAGACATCAGCCTAGAGTGCCGCACAGTGAACTGAACCCACGATCACATGGTTGTGAAGGAAAATTCTTACAATCAAAACCACGCTTATGTCTAGCTTGGTTTTAGTCATTGGCGGTGACCATGCTGAGACACTACCCCGAGGAGCTTACGGGATCAAATCTACTTTGGTGTTTATTGATTTAAAACTCTGATACTTATAGTATCATTTCTTTTCGACGAATCGATAAATCACATAGACGTAAACCAACAAACATCTTTTATAAAAATGAGGTTGGTGGACGCAAATACAAACACATAGATGCAAATCACTAACACACATATGCAGACAAACACAGAGACACACGTACGCATACATAAATATATGCATGCATACTTACGAGCACACATGCAAATATACATTCATATACGTGGTTCTCTTACATTTATGTGTACTTGTTGGACCCGTGGAAATTCCACAGAACGAGAAAGATTAAGAGAAGCTATTTAAAAAAGAAGGGACGATTTGCATTTTTATTTTTATCTTGCTAAGTATTTCTCTTCCACTCACAATGATATATTTAAAAAAATTCCCTCTACTAAGTCCTTTATATTTCTCTCTTTCTCTCTACCTCTTCAACAAACTTTTTAGCCATTTAACCATGTAGTTCCCGTTTTCATGTCTTTAACATCTCTCGCTTTCTCTTCATCTCTCACTGCTTCTCTCTCTCTCTCTTCTCTCTCTCTCTTAATGTAAGTGTCTCCCCTACCCATCTTTCTTTGTCTGCCTTTGTTTAATCTCATCACCAGAACATTACCCTCTGATAAATATTGTATCCTAAACATATCTCTTTCTCTTTGACTTTCCCTCCCTACTCTCTCTCTCTCTTTCTATATATATATATATATATATATATATATATATACACATTCATATATATGCACACATTCATATATTGTGAATTATACATATATACATGCATATATATATATGTATATGTATATTTATATGTGCGTATGTGTAAGTGTGCAAGTGCATGTCCGTGTGCGCGCGCTTATAATTAATTTCTTTGAATGCTTTATTCTGTTAACTATGTATTAACAGACATTTAAATCTCTTTCTTTTCTCCTGCTGTCTTTATTTATATCTCAGTTTCTCATTTGTCCTATGGTCCCTCTTTGTCTCTCTAGCCTGTTTATTGCTCTTAAGTTAGGACGAGGTCACTCGGATAACGCTAAGCAGGGGATAATGAGAGAATACTTTGAGTATCTTTAATAAACAATTCTAGTTTTTATTCATTTTAATTAAAGGTATGTAGATTTAATTGCAGATTTAATTAAAATGTAGATTCAATTAAAGATACCCGCTCTCGCATATATAAATATATATCTGTTTGCGTGTGTGTATATCTGTGTGTCTGCACGCCTCTATCGTTGTAAGCCTATTGCTTGGAAACCAGCGTTGGTTTGTTTACTTCCCAATAATTTACACACACATACACACACATGTATATTTTTTTTATAAGGAAGTGTTTTGCAGTGACTTCGAAGTTTCGGCTCACTAATCGTCATCAGTCTGATAACAAGCAGCAAACCGAAACGTAGATGTCACAGACAAATTTTCCCTGTGGGAATTAATATTAACATGGTACTCTGCTAAAAATATTGAGTGATCCTTCAATATAATATTCAAATATTTTATATATTGCTACATAAAGCAAATATCAACATACACATTCATTTAAAC
>NW_021826561.1:0-5000 GCF_006345805.1 Octopus sinensis | reverse complement strand
TCTAAAGGGTCGAAACAAACCCGAGCAACGCCGGGCGATACTGCTAGTCTATTCATAAAGACTATTTTGTTTTACTACTAATGATTTCTCCATACCCCTTTCTCACAAACATCCTGTCCTATCTCGCACATGCTCTGTAATATCTCACACATACTCTGTTATCTCCCATTCTCCACTCTCTCACTTTCACAAACACACATACACACACACACATACGCACTCATATACAACGGGCTTCTTCCAGCTTCTGTCAGCCAAATTCACTCACAAGATATTAGTCGGCCCAGACGTATAGTAGACGATATTTGCCCGAAGTGCTGCGTTGTGGGACTGAACTTAAAATCACGTGGTTGCAAAACGAGGTCATGGAGGTTTCTGAGATCACGTTAAAAGCCTTTTGTTACGTGTTTGCTATGCGTTTAGCATAGTAGCTTCAAACTGCTTTCAATTATTTCTTGTAGTAGTTTGAGAAATCTTTCACAAGTATTTACTTTCAATTTTGCAAAATAAACATAAAACAAAAACTTAATCCATTTCACCCTCACTTGTGACTTTTCATTCACTTACAATCAAGATCTCCACAGTAATTTTACTTCTGTTCAATCTTTCCTACTAAATAAAAAGAAAAAAAAACACTCTTTCACCCACTTCTTTCCAGAGATTAACTTGAGCCCTGGTACCCTCACAGCTTGGATTTCTTTGTAACGTTAATGGTTAACCTCCTCGGCATAAAGATGATTAAGCGTGAATTTAGGTGAGATCTGACTGACTATTGGCTTTACTACATTCAACCACTTTTCTTCCTTTATCGCTCTCCGTTCTGTTATGACTACACTCATTGATGTTCTAAGCGACAAAATTGACCAGATCCTTTCTCGTTGTCCTTAAATTATTATTGTCTTTAGTGATATCAATACTCATCATGTTAATTGGTTCAACTCTAAAGTCGTTGATTTTGCTATGACTTAACGTCTTTAATTTCTCTCTGGTTAAACTCATTAATTTAATTGGCTCTATGCTAAAATCTGGTTCCTCTTGAAATCAATATCGTTAATTTCTTCCCGTTTCAATGTCTTTCTCAGCTGGTCAGTTTCCCAATTCGTTATTCAAGTCATCATCTCAATTCTCTCCTCCTTCATCTTTGATGGCATTTACTCTACTTCGCATGATCCACTTGACAAAGCTGACCACGTAATTTCTCTGGATATATTTTTTTAATTCCCAGAAGAAAGAAATCTTTCACACACTCACACATGAACACACACACACGAACACACACACACACACACATACACACACTCACACGCACACGTACACACACACGCACACGTACATGCATATATACATACGTATATATGCATAAAAGGCGGCGAGCTGGCAGAATCGTTAGCACGCCGGGCGAAATGCGTAGCCGTATTTCGTCTGCCGTTACGTTCTGAGTTCAAATTCCGCCGAGGTTGACTTTGCCTTTCATCCTCTTGGGGTCGATAAATTAAGTACCAGTTAAGCACTGGGGTCGATGTAATCGTCTTAATCCGTTTGTCTGTCCTTGTTTGTCCCCTCTATGTTTAGCCCCGTGTGGGTAATAAAGAAACATATATGCATACGTATGCTTGGCTGTCACTCGCAAAGAGTATGACCTTGTAGATTGGCTCACCCTTTCGCTTGATGCTTATGTTGTCGAGAGCAGATACAAACACCCACTCCGCCATTACATTCTTGCACCACCAGAACACGGAGGATGTGACGGCAGGTAAAAGTGGGAGAAAGAGCCGCGTTAGTATTTCGCTGGTGCTCGCTTATATACAGCGGAGTAGACAGGAGCAACGTAAAATGAAGTTTCTTGCTCAAGGACATAACACGTTCTACCCAGTCCAGGAATCGAACCCACAACTTCAAGGTCATGAGCCCCAACGCCCTACGTCACACGATACAAACGCGCGCACACACACACACACACACACGCACACTCACGCACGCACACAAAGACACGACCCCCTCCGCAAACACATACAAATATATTAGGGAGCTTCAAGTGGTTGAACGGATTCTTCGGCAAATCAAAAGTTGTTCATTTAATTACAACTAAATGTAGAGTATTTTGAGTAGAATACACATTATCTCTTGATCTTCAGATACTGTTTCTCTGTCACTAAATCAATATTACTCTCTTTTACTTGTTTCAGTCATTTGACTGCGGCCATGCTCTTAGCACCGCCTTTTAGTCGAAGAAATCGATCCCAAGACTTATTCTTTGGAAGCCTAGTACTTATTCTATCGGTGTCTTTTGCCGAACCGCTAAGTTACGGGGACGTAAACACACCGCCATCGGTTGTTGGGGGGACAAACACAGACATACAAACACACACACACACACACATATATATATATATACATATATGCGATGGGCTTCTTTCAGTTTCCGTCTACCAAATCCACTCACAAGGCTTTGGTCGGCCCAAGGCAATAGTAGAAGACACTTGCCCAAGGTGCCACGCAGTGGGAATGAACCCGGAACCATGTGGTTGGTAGGCAAGCTACTTACCACACAACCACTCCTGCGCCTATATGCAAAATATTCCTCCGCCTAATATGCAAAATATTCGATTAAGTGTAGTTACCAATATACAAATATGAAAATTATTGTTTTTAAAATTTTAAATACAGAACTGGGATCTTTTCGGTTTGAACGGCAGTTTTTAACATAATTTCTAGGTAGCTAAAAAATTTTAAACTTCGTATACTGGTAGAATGTGTTTATAAAACATCTTTTTCTCTTGGCTTTATTGAGAAAATTCTATAGTTTGTAAGATATTTGTTGTTGTTTTTTCTTCAATTTCTGCAATTTCAACCAATCAATTACGTCCATTGAGGTAAAAGTCATTCTGTGCCGTATGAATATGTCCCTCGTTTAAGAAACAGATTTTGTTTATTTACATTTGTGAAGAAAAAAAGATACCCTTCCCCCTACCCCTAATCCTAAACCTAACCCTAAAAAAGACTGAAATGCAATAGATCGATACTAGGGTCATAATTATGGGTGACAATTTCATATGACACCGCTAGCAAAAACTGCCGTTCAAACCGAAAAGATCCAAATACAGAACTGATTTTAAAAAAAGAAACAATACAGTTTCAATCAAAATGTATAAAATCGCAGATTATTTGATACAAAATACTATAATTATTTTGCAAGTGCGACAATTCAACAGATCCTTCTACTTTCAAACACCTTCGCCTCCGTATATTTAGCTTCTGTGTTTCTGTGCAAATCATTTTTTACATACAGGAGTACAGGACAAAAAAAAAAAAAAAAGACAAGTTTAGTAGAATCGTCAGTGTCAGGAAAGAAAGTAACCTTCAATAATTCTTCTAGCCTTTTACGTTCTGAGTTCAAATCGACCCGAGTTCATGTTTGTTGGAGTCAAAATACCATTCAAATACTGTTGGCGATAATATTAACTTACACTCTCCCCACCCCAAAACAAACAAGCAATAAACTGCTGGAATGTTCCTAAATTATTATTACTATTATTATTTATGGGTTTTTCTTCTTCTTTCAAATTTGCTTCCATTTCTTGCCGAGTGTCTTCCCGACTCCTAGGGCAAAGAAACTCATAGTATACATTGGTAGGCCATTAAACTAAACTCACTAGTTCGTTCATTTTTTTTTTATAGAAATAAAGTTAACTTAAAATACATGGGTAGTAATAGTTCTCACATCGACAATGCTCTTCTCAATACGTGTGATGTACCAGTTAAGACAATCTTTTGCACTTCTTGCAGGGATGGTAAGCCAGGGATCATTCTCAATTAATTTTCGGTTCCCTTCTTGATCATTCCTAGTGCTCCTACGATCACTGGTATTGTAACCGCCTTGAGATGCCACATTTTCTCAATTTCAATGAGCAGGTCTTTATATTTTCTGAGCTTGTCAAATTCTTTCGCCGAGATATTATTATTATTATTATTATTATTATTATTATTATTATTATTATTATTATTATTATTATTATTATTAAGCAGATATAGGGGTAAAACTGGATTTTGCTTTTATAAACGAC
This sequence comes from Octopus sinensis, assembly GCF_006345805.1. Classification (NCBI taxonomy): domain Eukaryota; kingdom Metazoa; phylum Mollusca; class Cephalopoda; order Octopoda; family Octopodidae; genus Octopus; species Octopus sinensis. Next base: position 936 of record NW_021826561.1, on the reverse strand, counting down.
AAAGCAGTTTGCTAGTCTCTAAAATATATGCAATGTGGCATGTTTGAACAGATCTTTTCCAATAATGAAATACGTGCCACCATCACCCAAAGAAGATAAAAAAATAAGTAATTTATACATATACACCACCCAGGCGATAATGGAAACAGTATAGCTTTTCCGAATTTATCACTATTTTCCAATGTTTTTAACTTGTTCAGAACGAACTGGTTATCTCACAAATGGGACAAAATCACGTTAGGTTAAAAGTGTATCACAAATGTATGCAGTTATAAGAAATTGAGAGAAAAATTTTAAACTTTCAACATATAGTTATTATATGTGGTAATGTTCTAAAATTGATTAAGTTTTGTCTTAATTTCCATGAAGACGTGGTTATTATTTTTTAAAAGTATTAAAAAAATTTTATTTCTCTTTTTCACCAGAAGAACATTAAGTTAGTTTAAGGAGAAATTTCTTTTCAGTCGTCTACAACTTTACCAAATATGATAGTGCTATGAAAAAACTCACCCGTTTTTGATGACACTGTCATCAAACTGTTGTGAAATGTACTTCACCTAAAAATAAACCACAGATATCCATGGTCTGAAACCGTATTCAGATTCACATAATCAAAATCTTTAGTTACTTAAGGAAGAAAATCAATATTAAACGAAATCGTGGCAGCGACAATATATTCATTCTTTATGGCTGAGGCTACAAATATTTTCCACACTAAACAGATTTCTATGTACATATGTTATAATTTTAATTACGAATCAAAGATCATTTTAATGAAGTCTGTAATGTACAGCTGCGAAAAGATGGGGGGATATTCTTGTCTTGTTTTATTTTTGGGAAGAATTGTGTTACAGAAGAAAATGTGAAAAGTCATGACTATGGTAGAGCTGATATGAGCAGATCTCGCAAGGGATGCGACACAAAAATTCTTCTTCA
>NW_021826560.1:0-10000 GCF_006345805.1 Octopus sinensis | reverse complement strand
TACATTCGAACATACATACGCACATACACACACACATACATACATACATACATACATACATACATACATACATACATACATACATACACTCTTTATGATTGAACAGTATATACCAGTTTGGAATTTATTCAAAAATCAATATTTATTCATTTATGCATAATAAAAAAAATGTACGCAAGATATTGATATTTATTCAAATCTTCGATATCTCAGTTCCTATACCTTGTAACAGTTGTTTGTCTAACAGCTATACCTGATTTACATGTTATAATAGTTATTTAGACGACTCTTCGATGCCTAGATTAACATCCTACGACAGATGGTTAAATTTTGTTATATTTTACCAATACAACAGTTAGTCACAAGTATTCAACCACAAGGTTATTTTTATCAGTTATTCGACGTATGCCGGGTGACAGATATCTTTGAACTGTTATTTATATGTGTTTCCGTATATGTCCGTGTACTGGATAGAATTTCAACCTCAAAGGTTCGGTCCAAAACCAGAGGTCGTCTGATATACCAAGTGTGTTAATCGATCCATAATACGCTTCGGTTTTGAATGTCACCAATGGCCATGGAGAACGTCATAAAACAATCGCATAGATCCTACGGTTCTACAGCTAAATATTTTCCACTGAAACGAAACAGATATGTCTGGGAAGAAGATTTAATAGCTAGGTCCTATTAATGTCAAAATATATTATGAACTTGGACCCTGCCTTAAGCACCTCTCAGACGCTGCATCAACGGCGATACAGCCAGTATAGTTCCTATGCAGCGAGTATAATTCAAATCATACATTTTAAAAATGAAATTCAGGGTCGTCTTATACACCCAGTCGGTTTATACATCAGCATATACGGTAAATCCGTTTACTGTTAATTATCCTACTCATCTACTTATGTAAATCCTACAACAGTCATTCGGCTCATAAATATAACATATAACATATAACATATATGTATCCAATTTATATTTCATAACATATTTATACAAATGTTATATACGGGGCCTGATCAATGAGTAACGATGCTAAAGCACACAGAGTGAAGGCACTAGGCACAGATTGACTTTGAACTATGCTGTGCAAGCACACTAATTTTTAATGTTCTATCTTACTTCCACTGTTTATAGCAGTGCTTGGAAGGAAGGAGTGTAGCGTGTATTTGTCGCATTGACCAAAACAGAGGAAGTTGAGCAGAGAATGTGCATCAAATTTTGTCAAAAGCTTGGCGATACCTGCTCAGACGCATACGCCAAGTTTTCAAAAAGCTTTTATCGTTCTCGACACAATCAAGGAGATTTTGTGCAACTGAAACCCGAGTGTCTTCTGGAAGACGTTTTGGCACAAACATGGCAGACACGCGTCCCATATCCAGTTCTTCACTGATAAGGGACCGAACTGAATCGTAACTAATCTGCGCATCCTCTGATAAATGGCGGATGGTGATTCGACGATTTCCCCTCACAGCTGCACGCACATCTACGACGTTTTTCTCACTTCTGCTGGTTGCAGGTCTTCCAGGACATTCGTCACTATCGACATTTTTCGGCCATCTTGGAAACGTCTGAACCACTCGTACACTTCTTTGCGGCACATGCGGCTCAACAACACACTTTCTTCAACTTTATGTAGGCCTCTGAGCAGGTATCGCCATGACAATTTTCTCTGTCATGGTCAATGCGATGATCGCACGCTACACACTTCCCTTCCAAGCACTGCTGTAAACAGCGGGAGAGAGCTAGAATCTTAAAACTTAGTGCGCATGCACAGCAAAGTTCACAGTCAATCTTTGTCAAGCAGCTTCACTCTACATGCTTTAGCTTCGTTACTATGGCAACAGTCTGGTTACTTATTGATCGGACCAAGTATATATAAATTAAATATAACTTATCCGATATTTTATTATCTCGCATACATCTTATCTCTTTACTCTTTTACTTGTTTCAGTAATTTTGACTGCGGCCATGCTGGAGCACCGCCTTTAGTCGAGCAAATCGGCCCCGGGACCTATTCTTTGTAAGCCCAGTACTTATTCTATCGGTCTCTTTTGCCGAACGCTAAGTGACGGGAACGCAAACACGCCAGCATCGGTTGTCAAGCAATGCTAGAGGGACACAGACAAAATATAACACACACACACACACACATATATATATATATATATTATATATATATTATATATATATATATATATATATATATATATATATATATATATATATACAACAGGCTTCTTTCAGTTTCCGTCTACCAAATCCACTCTAGGCTTTGGTCGGCCCGAGGCTATAGCAGAGAAGACACTTGCCCAAGATGCCACGCAGTGGGACTGAACCCGGAACCATGTGGCTGGTTAGCAAGCTACTTACCACACAGCCACCGTTATTCAAATTATATCTGAAAAAACAGTTATCTGTTCAGCTAGAAAGTATGTGATTCATATGATGGCAGTTATTTATCCAAGTTTTGGATCCCTAACTTTTATCTTTTAACAGTTGTTCAAAACATACGCGGCCTCATCAATAAGTATCCGGTTTGCTGTCAAAGTACGCAGTGTGGAACCGCTTGACACAGATTGATCTTGAATCCTACTGCGCATGCACATGTTCTAATTTACTTCCGCTGTTTACAGCAGTGCTTGGAAGGAAGGTGAGCTAGAACGTTAAAACTTAATGCGCATGCGCAGCAGAGTTTAAGGTCAATCTTTGCCAAGCGGCTTCACTCTGCGTACTTTAACTTCGTTACTATGGCAACAGTCTGGATACTTATGGATTATAATACGTATATCCTACAAATATAGCAGATATATGCCTTTTATCATTTCATGGTCGATGAAATAAGTACCAGTCGAACACTGGGGTCGATGTTATCGATTTACACCCCCAAAATTTCAGGCCTTGCTTTACTGTATAAAGATTCTTCTAAAACGGCCATTGCCACGACAAACAACACCTTATCGACTCCAACGTAGCTATTTGCAAGAGCAACACTAACCGAAAAATAATAATATTAACAGCCTCTGATGATAACTAAGTTTGATGTACAGTTCCTGTTTCGGTTCTGAAGTGAAGGAACAGGTAGAAAGAGGAGTTATTCAAAGCGTTATCTGGATAAAACGCTAGCGCCCCGAATAGGAACTCACTCACGGCGCTCGTCTACATATAACGTGACGTAGGCTGTTAGAAATAATGATGATGAAATCTTGCTTGTCTTGTTGTTTTCCTCACTTTTTCAATTTAAATATAGTGTTAAACTGTCGAGTTGTAAAGCTGAAAGAAATCCACTTCTTTTCATTCGTATTAATGGCATGCGTTACATTGTAACGTCGCCGCCATAGCCGCCATCTTGGGAAGTGAGTCAGAGACAGCGAAGGGGGGGGGAGACGAAAAAGAAAGAAAGAAAAGGAAGAGAAATTAGGCGAGCAGGAAAATATAGGGAACGTACTGGTAAATAGATAACACACTGCAAGGGTGTGTGGGTGTGTGTATGTGTGTGTTTTGTATGTGTGTGTGTGTGTGTGTTTTGTATGCGTGTGGGTGTGTGCATGTGTGTGTGTTTTGTATGTGTGTGTGTGTATGGTGGGTGGTTGTTTGTATGTGTGTATGTGTTGCATGTGTGTGTGTTTGTAGTGTGTGATGGTGTGTGTGTTTTGTATGTGCCGTGCGTGTTGTATGTGTGTGTTTGTGGTGTGCTGTGAGTGAATGAGAGGGAAAATGTGTGGATGTGTGTACTTGTGTGTATGTTCCATATGTAAGACTGTTGTGTGTCCTTATGCATTACTCTGCGTGTGTGTGTATGTGTGTGTGTGTGCGTAGGCAAGGAATTGGTAAACCATACCTCTGGGTGTGTTGCTTGGATGCATGCGTTGTTCTGTGCGTCCCCGATTGCATGACTTTGCGCGTGTGTACATGGTGTGTTGTGTGGTGTGTGTGTGTGTTGGTTGTGTGTGTGTGTTTGTGTGTGGTTGTGTGTGTGTTTGTGTGTGTGTGTGTGTGTGTGTGTGGTGTGTGAGTGTATGAGTGATGTGTTTTAATTTTAAGTGTGTCCCTATATATGGTTCTATGGTTCCGCGGCGCGTGCAGGAGGGTGTGTGTGTGTGTGTGCCTGTGTTTGTGTGAGTAAATGGTGCGAAGTGAGTGTGTGTCTGTATGTGCGTCCGTATGCATCGTACGTATGCGACTATGCGTGTAAGTTTGTGCGAAGAAGAACCAGTAAACAGATAATGGTGTGTGCGCGAATGCGCGTATGTACTTGTACGTGTGACCGTTTATGGGGCCATCTGTGTGAGGGTGAGCTCGCACAGTGTGTGTGTGTGTGTGTCTGTGTCTGTGAGAGAGAGAGAGAGATTAGAGACAGAGAGAGAGTGTGTGTGTATGTGAGAGAAAGAGAGAGATAGACAGATACAGAGAGAGAGTGTGTGTGTTTGTCTGTGAGAGAGAGAGACAGAGACAGGAGAGATGTGTGTGTGTTGTGTATGTGAGAGAGAAAGAGACAGAGACAGAGACAGAGACGGAGGGAAGAGAGCGCGTGCTGTGTGTGCGTTGTGTGTGTGGTGTGTGTGTGTGGTGCGGTGTGGGCGTGTGCGTGGTGTGTGTGCGTGTGTGTGTGCGTGTTCATGTGTGTTGCATGTTGGTTATGGTTGTGTGCGGTGTGTGTGTGTGGTGTGTGTATGTGTGTGTTGTGTGTGTGTGTGTTGTGTATGTGCGTGTATGTGTGCGTGCATGTGGTGTGTTTTGTATGTGTGTGTGTGTTTTGTAGTGTGTGTTTGTGTGTATGTGTGTGGTGTGTGTGTTTTGTATGTGTTGTGCGTTGTATGTGGTGTGCGTGATGTTGTGTGGTATGTGTGCGTGTATGTGTGTGTGTGTGTGAGTGAATGAGAGGGAAAATGTGTGGATGTGTGTACTTGTGTGTATGTTCATATGTAAGACTGTGTGTGTCCTTATGCATTACTCTGCGTGTGTGTGTATGTGTGTGTGTGTGCGTAGGCAAAGAATTGGTAAACAATTACCTCTGGGTGTGTGCTTGGATGCATGCGTGTTCTGTGCGTCCCCGATTGCATGACTTTGCGCGTGTACATGTGTGTTTGTGTGTGTGTGTGTGTGTGTGTGTGTGTGTGTGTGTGTGTGTGTGTGTGTGTGTGTGTGTGTGTGTGTGTGTGTGTGTGTGTGTGTGTGTGAGTGTATGAGTGAATGTGTTTAATTTTAAGTGTGTCCCTATATATGCTTCTATGGTTCCGCGCGCGTGCAGGAGTGTGTGTGTGGTGTGTGTGCCTGTGTTTGTGTGAGTAAATGCGTGCGAATGTGAGTGTGTGTCTGTATGTGCGTCCGTATGCATCGTACTGTATGCGACTATGCGTGTAAGTTTGTGCGAAGAACCAGTAAACAGATAATGGTGTGTGCGCGAATGCGCGTATGTACTTGTACGTGTGACCGTTTATGGGGCCATCTGTGTGAGTGTGAGCTCGCACAAGTGTGTGTGTGTGTGTCTGTGTCTGTGAGAGAGAGAGATAGAGACAGAGAGAGAGTGTGTGTGTATGTGAGAGAAAGAGAGAGATAGACAGATACAGAGAGAGAGTGTGTGTGTTTGTCTGTGAGAGAGAGAGACAGAGACAGAGAGAGTGTGTGTGTGTGTGTATGTGAGAGAGAAAGAGACAGAGACAGAGACAGAGACGGAGAGAGAGCGCGTGTGTGTGCGTGTGTGTGTGTGTGTGTGTGTGTGTGCGTGTGTGGGCGTGTGCGTGTGTGTGTGTGCGTGTGTGTGTGCGTGTTCATGTGTGTGTGTGCGTATGTGTGTGCGTGTGTGTGTGTGTGCGTGTGTGTGTATGTGTGTGCGTGTGTGCGTGTGTGTGTGCGTGTCGATACGTGTTTGCGTGTATACGGAGCTGGCTCGGCTACCGTCGATGAAAAGAATTGATAATCGCTCACAATCACGACCAATCAATAGATTTAACTGTTATACATCATCAGTATTCTCTCAGATGTTAAGTGGTGTTTTATGTTAAACTGGCAAAGCGCAGAGGCGAGAGTGGATGGGGGCGCATTCGGGGATCGCGTGAAGGCGGCGGCGGCGGTGTATGACCGCTCGCGCGCGTGTGTGCGTGCGTGTGTGTGTATGAGATAGAATAGCAGTTTGGTAAAGGAGATGTTTTCTCTGTGTCTGTGTGTCTGTGTGTGTGTGTGTGTGTGTATGCCCATTCGTGTGTGTGCGTATGTATAAACGTATCTAAATCGATTGTGATAGAGTGAGAGCCATGGTCAATTGACCTCTCAAAACAAACCGATTTAACGTAAAGAACGGTCACATTGAGTTAAGCTAAGATTCCATCAGATTGTGGTTTGACTGAGTGACCCTTCTCGAACCGGTTTGTTTTTTGGTTTCTTTTTTTTCATTTTGTCTTTATAATTTCTTCTCTATTATCTTGTGCTCGCTTTTAAATAATAAATAAAAGGCCTCGATCTTTGGCGAGAGGTTAGTGTCAACGATAAAGATCACCCCAGTGCGCCACTGGTACTTTATTTCATCAACCTCATTTCCCAAAGATGAGAAACAAAGATGTCCTCCCTGAGTTTGAAGTCAGATCGTCAAAGTCGTTAAATTCCGCTCGCCATTTTCTTCGGCAACCAACAGTTTCAGACCAGCCCCTTGTCTTTGAACTTGCTTTTCATAATCTTTTTCTACAAGAGACACAAGCATTGAAATCTTCAGGAAGAGTTCAGTCGATTACATCGATTCCAGTGTGCAACAGGTTCTATTAATAAATACGTCGATCCCGAAACAGTGAAAGGCAATGTCGACCTCGGCGGACTATGAACTCGGAATGTAGAGACGGTCAAAATACCTATTTCTTTACTACCCACAAGGGGCTACACACAGAGGGAACAAACAGGGACAGACAAACGGATTAAGTCGATTACATCGACCCCAGTACCGGTGGTAATCAGCAATTGCCACTGATCTCTGTCATCGATCATACCCAGAAGAGTTACACTGCTGACCCGTATCGTTCGGGATGTTTTCATAATCTTTTTTTTTTCCTTTACCTACCTCTACTTCACCCTCCTGTAGATGTGCACTGAAGAATGACCTTGGAGAAGGAATTGTGCCATTATATTTCTCTATATTAGGCAATCATTTGTTACTTCACAGCAGTAAGGAGTGATTGTAGCCGGCAAACATATCCGGTAAGTTTCTTCTTGACGATACGGTCTTTGAGGTTTGCTCAGTGTAGGATATGCTTAGTATTTGTGCTTCAAAAGGGCCACAACACAGCAAAACTTACAAAAGCATTTGTAAAGGTTCCCCAACACAGTATCAACACAATCGAAAACACTTTTAAAGATTTAAAAGATTTCATTATCACAGACGTCATTCACGAAGAAATATTTGAGGGAAAAATTCTCAGTATTTCTACATCTGACGTTCCAAATAACATTCACAGAAGAAGAAAGATATTATTCATCTGGGTGAGGTAGGATTTACAGAGTGGCCCCAAAAGTAGGTTTACAGTTATTCAACTATCTCTTTCGCATTCATATACTCTTTTCTCTTTTACTTGTTTCAGTCATTTGACTGCGGCCATGCTGGAGCACCGCCTTTAGTCGAGCAAATCGACCCCGGGACTTATTCTTTGTAAGCCCAGTACTTATTCTATCGGTCTCTTTTTGCCGAACCGCTAAGTGACGGGGACGTAAACACACCAGCATCGGTTGTCAAGCAATGCTAGGGGGACAAACACACACACATACACACACACACACACATATATATACATATATACGACAGGCTTCTTTCAGTTTCCGTCTACCAAATCCACTCACAAGGCATTGGTCGGCCCGAGGCTTGCCCAAGATGCCACGCAGTGGGACTGAACCCGGAACCGTGTGGTTGGTAAGCAAGCTACTTACCACACAGCCACTAATGCGCATATGTTAACAATTTGGATCTTAACTTTAAAAGAAATATGAAGCCGTTATTTTATGTTAATTTAGCTAATTTTGTCAAGGTCCCTTTTCAGTTAGTAAGATAGAAATTTAAATGTAATAAAATATTTTAGAACAAATTTAAAGTACTTACGTAAACCTACTTTTGGGCCACCCTGTGTATGGCATGTATAAAGAAATGTGTCGAGGGAGCATGGCCTGATGGTTGCGATGTTGCGCTCAGAATCGCGAGAACCGGTTTCAATACCTGGACCGAGTGGGGCAAGTATTGTTCTTGAGCAAAACTCTTTATCTCACACTGCTCTGTAGTCAACACCTAGCGTGTGGCACACGGAGCACCTGTTCAGGTGACGTTGATTTGATATGTATGGCACAAACATTTCGTAATTATAAACAAATCATTTTTTTTTCTTGTTTCAAATATTTGACTACGGCCATGGTAGAGCACTGTCTTTAGTAGAAATAAATCGATCCCAGGACTTATTCTTTGTAAGCCTAATACTTATTCTATCGGTGTGTCATGCTGAAACGCTAAGTTACGGAGACGTAAACACACAAACATCGATTGGCAAGCGATGGTCGGGAGACAAACATAGACACAAATACAAGCATACATACATACATATACATACATACATACATACATACATACATACATACATATATATATATATATATACGACGGGCTTCTTTCAGTTTCTAACAACCAAATCCACCCACAAGACTTTGGTAGGCCTGAGTCTATAGTAGAAAAACACTTGACGAAGGTGTAACGCAGTCGGATTGAACTCGGAACAATGTGGTTGGGAAGCAAGCTTCTTACCACACAGCCACTGCAGGACCGTCTTTCTCGGACTACGAGAGCCTACGGTATGTATAAAAAAATTATGATCATCACCAATGATGTTAATAGACAAACAGTGCGAAGTTGCTTCAACAGCGATAAGGCTTTTAGGATACAAATAGAGCAACGCAACCTGCATTAAGAAAGTAAGCAGTTTAACCCTGAGTTAGAGAGAATCTTGCTTCCAGACCATAGAGGCGGTCGCAGTGGAACACCAAGATATCTTCCTTGCCACATTTTGTTCACAGCTTCTACTATGACCCCGGGGTCAACCGATGCCTCGTGACGGAATTAGGTAGACGGAAACTGCGTGGAATCCCGTCGCATATGGATACATGTATATAATAACATGTATGTCTTTGCGTTTGCATTTGTGTCCCGTGTCCCTCATGAACTGTTTGGCGACAAGCGATGGTTTGTTTACGTCCCCGCAACTGAGCGGTTCGTTAAAATTAACCGACAGAATAAGTACCCCATTTAAAATATAAGGTAAAATAAAAGGCGATGGCGTCTATTGTCCGACTGAAGATTACAAGAGCGCACCCTCCACCCACGCCCACCACTCAGTATGACTGCAGTTCAATGACTAAACAATGAGAAGACATAACAGCCATCTCATCATCAAAGACGCTGTCGTGTATTCACTCAACACAATAATTATAGACGCCGCTAAATGAGTGTAATATATATATATATATATACATACGTGTATATATGTATATATAAACATACATATATATATAAATGTATATACATGTTATATATATATATATACATATATACATATTTACATATATGTATTATATATGTATATAGATATATATGGTGTGTGTAAGTATATATATATTATAAGTAGATATAAATATATATTATCACAACATTATATAATATATATATATATATATATATATATATATATATATTATATAATATATATTATATAGTTATATATAGATGTATAATACACACACAGATATATATATATATATATATATATATATATATCCCATAAGAGAACATAGATAACACAGCCCTAATTACAGAGCAGCAGTAGTAGACAACCTTATAAAAAAAAAGCACAGAGTTCTCAAAGACAATGGCACCAACATCACAAGAGAGAATTAAAAAAACAAAAACACTACAGCATAAAACAATCACATCACAATACGTATATATGTAAACACACACACCCACCACACCCACACACACACA
>NW_021826559.1:10000-13665 GCF_006345805.1 Octopus sinensis | reverse complement strand
TGTGGGGTAGACAACTTCCTAACACTAGACTACAAAACGTAACCTTAAATGCCAAGAGTTTTCCTAAGTATCTTAGCTGTTCCTAATAACAATGTTTTCTGGAGCTGAACTAAACGAGGTTTTATGGCTATTTCCTCTATCCATCTGTTCAAATCTTTAGGGATAGTTCCGAATAGACCTATAGCTAAAGGGATATATCTCTCACACACACTCCGAACTTTCCATAGTCCCTATAACTCTTGGTACTTTGCTATTTTCTCTGTACCTCTTATTTTGACTTTCACATCATTTGGGACTGTAAAATCAATTATCTGGAGATTTCTTATTTCTTTACTGCCCACAAGGGACTACACACTGCGGGGACAAACAGGGACGGACAAACGGATTAAGTCGATTATATCGACCCCAGTGTGTAACTGGTACTTATCTAATCTAAGTATAACCTCTCGAAAGAGCTATTCTTCACTCCTGCTCCAGAGCGTCGGCTGCGGAGTCACTCCGAAAAGCTCTATCTACGACGATTTCATCTCAATCAAAGGAGAGGGGCTTTCTCCGTCCGGGTTGCGGATCCGTGGAATAAGCTGCCGGACGAGATAGTGAAGATGCCGACGACCGCTCGGTTCAAAGACTCTCTTGACCAGAAATGGCCTGAACTCTTTGCATGAACATCCTCCCTGTACATAACTCCATGTCCCCCTACATGGCCTTGCTTTTGCTTTTTGAGCCAAAAAATTAACTTAACTTAACTTAACTTAACTTAATCGACCCCGAAAGGATACAAAAACAGAGTCGACCTCAGAAAGTCCCACGCAGTGGGTCTGAACTCGGACCATGTGGTTTCGAAGCGAACTTTTTACCACACAGCCACGCCTGCACGCGCATGCATGTATATTGTATGGTGGTATACAGCCATATTTATATAGTTGTATCATGAATATACAGAAGCAAACGTATATTCGTATGCACACAATTAAATATATCAAGGCAAAGACATAATTATGTATGTCTGGAAGCAAAAGAAATAACAATAATGCAAAAAAATAATAAAAATACAAAGGAGAATCAAGTCATTGAATATTTTGCTGATCCTGTCATTGAATAATATGATAATGACGATAGTGATGAAGAATTATTCCTGTATAAAGGAGATATGAAGACATTAAGTGGACATATGGTGACATAGAAAGAAAGATTGTATGAATGCAAAAACGACGAGACAAGGAAAATGTGTCGAATAAGCTAGTAATACAAGGAGATGGAAATGAAAGACTTATAAACAAATGAAAGAGCGGAGGAATAAAGAAAGGAAAATAAAACGAAAGGGATAAATAAGCTGATAAAAGAAGAAGGAAGTATGGGGAAAGGAATGAAAGAAAAAAAAAAGCATAATGAGTAAGGAGAGGAGAGAATTATAAAAGAAAGGAATGAAATGCAACAACAGTAGAATGAAATAACGAACCAGTTAATGGAATGAAAGAAATATGAATGATGAAAAGAAAGAGAGATACAAAGAAATACAAAGGTTATGGCGGGGGAGGAGGGGGTATGAATCGTAAAAAGCGAGAGGAGATTAAACGAACGAAGGAAAGAAGAAAGAGAGAAGCACAACAGAAAGGAACGAAAACATCTCAGACCTAATATGGTTTGTACTATAAGAGATATCTTAGGGTGAGATATTCAGACTCTCTTTCTCTCTCTCTCTCTCTCTCTCTCTCTCTCTCTCTCTCTTAGTCATTCTTTATCAATAAATCTATCTTTCTATCTATCTATCTTTGTACCTGAACCTTATTATTATTATTATTATTATTATATTATTATTATTATTATTATTATTATTATTATTGTTGTTGTTGTTGTTGTTGTTGTTGTTGTTGTTATTATTATTATTATTATTATTATTATTATTGTTATTATTATTATTGTTGTTGTTATTATTATTATTATTATTACTATTATTATTGTTAATGTTATTGTTATTGTCATTATTATTATTATTACTATTATTATTGTTAATATTATTGTTATTGTTATTGTTATTATTATTATTATTATTATTACTATTATCATTATTATTATTATTATTATTATTATTATTATTATTATTATTATTATTATTACTGTTGTTGTTGTTGTTGTTGTTGTCGTCATATATAGGCGCAGGCGTCTCTGTGTGGTAAGAAGCTTGCTTCCCAACTACATCGCACCAGGTTCAGTCTCACTGCGTGGCATGTCGGACAACAGCCTTGTACTATATAGCTTCGGGCCAACCAAAGCCTTGTAAGTGAATTTGGTGGACGGAAACTGGAAGAAACCGGTGCTTTCAACGTGATATGGCCGTAAGCGTATATATAAAAGTATATCTGATATTGCATGTGTTATATAGGATTAATAATAATAAGATTTTCAAGATGGATGCTGTTACACATTTTGTGTGTTGTGTATCATTGATGACAATAATTTCTATTATTAAAAGCAGTTGTTCTCAGCACCATATAAAATTTTTAAGGGTCCATGTAACAAAATATTAATTTAGGGATACACAGCAGTATCTTAAGGGACCTTGAAAAATGTTACTTTAGATGTATGTATTGGTATATGTTGCAAGAAGCAGCCAAGGTTCTTTCTCTAGCATTTTACATAGTTCAACCTACACGAGAGAATGTGTGAAAAACAAAATAGGAATTTTGAAAGTTGTATCTGTAAAACTAATTTTTTTAAAGCATCGAATAGCTATGGGGGTCCACCTGAATAAAATAGTAATCAAAAGGGGTCCATGGATAAAAAAAAATATTCAGAACGATAGTATGTGGTATTTCTTCTGCTTTTATACTTTCAGATTTCAGATCCACTAGGATTTGAACTCAGAAAGGCAACGTTGTTTTTCGCCCTTTGTAAGTCGATAAAACAGAGCATGAATCGAGTACTAAAGTCAGTGTAATAGAGTAAGTCCTTCCCCTCAGAATTACTGGTCTTGTGTGGAAGCACTCCATCGGTTACGACGATGAGGGTTCCGGTTGATCGGAATCAACGGAACAGCCTGCCCGTGAAATTAACGTGTAAGTGGCTGAGCACTCCACAGACACGTGCACCCTTAACGTAGTTCTCGGGGATATTCAGTGTGACACAGAGAGTGACAAGGCCGGCCCCTTAAAATACAGGTACAACAGAAACAGGAAGTAAGAGTGAGAGAAAGTTGTGGTGAAAGAGTTCAACAGGGGTCGCCACCACCCCCTGCCGGAGCCTCGTGGAGCTTTTAGGCGTTTTCGCTCAATAAACACTCACAACGCCCGGTTTGGGAATCGAGACCGCGATCCTACGACCGCGAGTTCGCTGCCCTAACCACTGGGCCATTGCGCCTCCACACTGGTCTTGTATCAAAATTAGAAACCATGATTTAACCGCCCCTTATTTTATCGACTTCCAATGAAACAAAAACTATCGAATCTACATGACTTTGAACTCATTATGTAAAGTCATTTGCTCCGGTAATTACATTTATCATGTTGCCGAGCTCGAAATTTCACCAACGAAGATTTGAGGGAATGGACACTACTGTCGAAGACGTCAAAAATGATCGAACTCGTGAACTCCTGAGCGGTGATTGGTGATCGGTAACTAACTTGAGAAGCACATATCCACGCCAAATAATTATCAAGAATTTTTTT
>NW_021826558.1:5000-12595 GCF_006345805.1 Octopus sinensis | reverse complement strand
AGAAGAGTAAATTGGTAAATCTGTATATGAATACCAAAATATCATTTTCTTCGGGGAAAATATGAAACGAATTTATATTCTATAAGAACGGTATTAATATGGCGAACAGATCTGCTAGCTCGTGAATGAGGTATTATAAGAAACAAATGCGAACACTGGAACACTCACGCGCAAATATGTATTTATGTGTGTGTGTGATATACAAACACACACATATAATATATACATATGTGTATATATATATATATATATTATATAGATATATAATATATATATACACTATGTATATATATACACATATGTATATATAATAGAGAGAGGGGGGATATATTAGATTGTAGATAGATAGAAGATAGATAGATAGATAGATAGATAGATAGATAGATAGATAGATATAGATAGATAGATAGATAGATAGATGGATAGATATAGATATGTATGTGTATATATAAGTATATGCCTATATATCTGTATATATATATATATGTATGTGTGTATGTATGTATGCGTCTGTGTGTGTGTTTTTGTGTGTGTATGTATATGTACATTTGTATGTATGTATGTATGTATTTATGTATGTATGCATGCATGTATGTATGTATGTACGTAAGTACGTATGTATGCATGTATGTATGTATGTTAGTATGTATGTATGTATGAATGTACGTACGTATGTATGTAAGTATGTATGTATGTATGTATGTTGTACGTACGTATGTATGTATATATGTATGTTAGTATGTATGTATTTATGTATGTATGCATGCATGTATGTATGTATGTATTTATGCATGCATGCATGCATGTATGTATGTTATATCTGCTCCATGTATGTATGTATGTATTTATGTATGTATGTATGTATGTTATATCTGCTCCCGCCGAAAAGTGATTTTAGTGCTCTGCAAGACAAATTCATAATCAGGAACTTCTTGGACATAAATCCATAATTCCATGCATACATACACACATACATACACACATACATACATAGAGTTTACAAGTGCAGCTTGATATCCGTATTTGTTAGGGCCCTGAGATATTTAACACACTATCTAAATACCAATGTTGAGAAATTAGGCGTCTCAAAACCGGAAGGGAGAAAGATATTTCGAAGTCTATAGATCCAATCCATTCACTGGAACTATAAAAATCTGTAAAATTTTCCAGATGTTCAATATTTAAATATATATGAGCATGTCTACATATGCAATTATATGCACGAGAATAGGAACATAATTACATAAATATATACACCCACGCACTTATATACATACATACATACATACATACATACATACATACATACATGCATACATACATGCATACATACAAAAATAACCTGTTATTGATGTTGACATTCCTATGGAGGAGCCTTGGATCAAGGTTAGAACCCAAATCTGTCGCTATTGGCAAGAAATAACATACAATAACTTACATACATACATACTACATACATACATACATACATATATACATACATGCATGCATGCATGCATACCTACATACATACATACATATATACATACATGCATGCATGCATACCTACATACATACATACATACATAATACATACATACATACATACATACATACATACATACATACATACATACATACATATATATACATACATGCATGCATATGGTAGAGATCAGCTGTCCAGCTGATGTCAGTATCTTTTTGAAATCCAAATTGAAAGAGCGTAACTATGGACATCTCCATCAAATCCAGCCGCTTCTCTATCCAGATTATAAACTGTTATTGATACCAATAAAAACCTCGTACGCTTGAGTTTCCTGCGTATGTGTCTGTGATAATCTGAAAAAGTAATCAACCAACTGATTCGCACATTACAAATACAAACTGTAAGTGGAACAGTATATTTATGCAAAACATTTCCCAAGTTTAAAATGTGATATTGTTTTCTCTTTATCGTCATTCCAACGATGGGGATTCGATCTTTGTCAGAATCAATCTCCTTCCTCAGAGGAAGAATTTAATTAATTAAAACCAGAAGAAAACCACACACACACACACACACATACATACACACACACACACACACACACACACACACACACACTCACATTTAATAACTGTTTGACTTAGTTCAACACACTTAAAATTTCGTAGCCACTAAAACGCGTACATCTCATCAATTAGCCGCCTTTTAAATGCCTTTTACCGTCTTGCCTTATTGTCTTGGCATGTTCTGAGTTTTATGTTGTCTTTCATGGAAACACCGTTCTATTGTCAACAAGCTTTCTTTCATATAACTCTGAGTAGTTCTGATCACAATCAGAAAGTCTAAAATAGTCTTATATTATTGGGTTTCCTCTCCTTGCGCCTTGTTTCAACTTTTACCTTTTTAATGCTGTCGATTGTCTTTAAAACAGTTTCAAAGTCACATTGCCTATATTTTTCTCTTCTTGTAGTAGCAACTCCAATTTTTCATATTTACATGGGAATATGCAAATTACTCTTCAAGTAGTCTTTGTAACTAATCCACAAGGAGATTCCAACTTAATGAAACAGCGTAAGCAGCAGATACGATTGTTCGACGGAAACCCTTCAAGAGTGTGCTCCGGCATGGCCGCAATCCAAGAACTGAAACAAACAGAAGGTAAAAGATAAACGATAAAACGAATGTTATTTCATTAAAGAAGGCCCAGGTGAACCGTCAGAAAATTACCTTGCTGGAATTTACTGATTGTATTTAGAGAAGAACCAATTAGTTCTTAGTGACCAATTTTGCAGATCAATACACCATTATTGCCATCGCTGAGAGAGCTTATTTGAATATTTACTAAATGTTTGGTAATTTTTAGTTCTAATGGGAACACAAGAAATTGAGCGAGGACAATAAACTTGATTTATACGAGTGTAAAGATCCTTAACAGGCTTTTTGTTACATGATTTCTGGCTGTCGTAACCAAGACTTATTTGAAACGCTTCTCATCTCATTGTGCACCGTGGACATGACAGTTTTATATTGGGTCTGTAAACTTTCCACGTTGACAGAGATATTTACGTATATCCTTTTGGAGTGTAAATTCATTCAATATATACTATTATTATTATATGTTTGAAGTCGGTGAGCTGAGTTCAAATTCCGCCGTGGTCGACTATACCTTTCATCCTTTCGGGGTGGATAAATTAAGTACCAGTAACCGCCTCCCCTCAAATTCCAGGCCTTGTGCCTATAGTAGAAAGGATTATTATATGTTTGATTTTTGTAAAAGTTGGCTCCAAGTCTCACCCAGAAACCGCAAGAGACAAGTTATAAGTTCAAATTATGATTGGAGTGCCATATATTTCGTTTTGCACAATATTATTATTATTATTGTTGTTGTAAATAGACAATACGAAGAACGCGATGCGATTGCAATACATGTTTTATTGGTTGAACGATATTACGACAGCTTGCCCGTCTTTGTCGAGTTCGAAATGAAAAGTGATAAATAGAAATTCAAAATTATAGAAATTCAAATTCAAAATATTTGAACGAGGGCAACCTGTGTTCCCATGTTGACGGAATGACATCATTAGTCTTTAATTTTTAAGTTGACAACTGGCAAGAAGAAAAATAAAGGAAAAAAAGAGGAATATCGGAATAAAAGACAAAAAAACCCCATTCATTTAATCAAACAGTTCTGTGTACTCTTCAAGGCAGTACTCCAGCTTGTTCGCAGTCTAATCACTGAATCAATTAAAAGAGTACAAGAAGTAAAGATTCCATGCATATATACATTTAGTCAGGTCTCCTAAACTGGGGACAATTAACACACGAGGGTAAATCTCTATTACCCAGTATTAATTGCTTCTTTAAAATACTTTTAAGAACACCACCCCCATGTTTTTTTAAAATCTGACGACGAGAAAAAATGAATTTGAAGTAGTCCTATTTTATGAAAAAAATACTTACGCTTCTCACCTCGGATATCACAATCTGAACTGTGTACTTTGTTAATTATTTTGTTGCTAATGGAGACGTATGATTAAAAACAAAACCTCTGTATATTTCTGGTGTTTTGTTCGGCGTTAGTTCATATATAAGTGAAATAAAATTGTTATGTTATTTTTTAATGTTATTGTTATTTGAACTAGAAATATTAATGTTTAAAATACAGTATATTTGAAATTCTCGCTTTTTGTCGGTTGATTTAATATGGTGGAAGAGAAAACACAAATCGTTGAACAAAATAGAGTGGAAGTAAATTTAGTGTGAAAAAAAAACTTGCCAGAGAGTAAATGGAGCGGAAAAGACGCGGAATTCAAGTGCTACGCATACACACACAGAAACGCACGCACACAAATAGACATACATACATACACAAATATATATATATGTATATATGAATATATATATAATATACATATATATATATTCTTTTATACTTTTATTCTTTTGCTTGTTTCGTTCATTTGATAGTGGCATGACTGTGTGGTAAGAAGCTTGTTTAATCACCTTACTTTGAAATTGTATGGCTTATACCGTACTAAATTCTGGTACCTCAGTTTAAGTACCATATTCTTCTGAATATAAATTTTGTAAATAGATAGATAGATATAGATATGTATAGATGTACATATAATGTATATATTCACACACACACACATATATCTATAATATAGATTTATATATATATATATATATTGTACTGTTGTGTCTAGGGAGATTCATTCTCTTTTGGTGGCGTATAATTTAACACACACACCGGTAAAATTTTGACATATTTCCTTTTTAATTATTCTTCTAAACCTTTTTAATAGTTTTGACTCGAAACTATTAAAACGGTTGCAAGATGCAACGAAAATTTATTTAAAAAAACAGTAAATGAGGGGAAAATTTACAAGCTGGTGTGTTAAATTATAAGGCACAAAAAAGAGAATGACTCTCTCCAGACACAACAGAATATGCTTCAACACACGAACTCACATAATGAATCTTGCAAACCAAATCCAAAATGATATTATATATATATATATATATATATATATATATGTATAACGGGAAGGTTTACGAAAATGAACAAAAGACGAAGGCAGGTGGAGTACAAACAACATATGTATTAGTATAGCGCTCAGGAATAGAAAAAGTTTTTTCCGTTTCGAGCCTACGCTCTTCGACAGAAAGATACACAGAAAAAAAAACAAGGAAAGAAAAATGCGTGTAGGAGCTAGCGATCTAACATGGCGTTATCCTTTATATATATAATAATATATATATTATATATATATATATATAAATATATACTATATAGATATAGTATACACATACACACCCATGCATATCTTCATAAGTGCACGCTGATCGTCAGGCAGACAAACAAACACAAGGCAGACAGGCGACTGTTCTTCCATTTCATATTCATGTCTAATGCAGTAGTAGAGCCGCCATTAAAACTGAAACAACAAAGCCATTTGTGTGTGGGTTGTTGTTAAGACTTTGAAGTAAGCAACGAAGAAAAGATAACTAGTTACTTTGTTACGTTTTTGAATCCACGGCAATACCTAAGTAGAGGATTCGCTCTGACTTGCTTCAATGTAGGTTGTATTTATTCTTAAAGAGCCGATGAACAACATCGTTATACTTAGTCTATATGTTAGATAAATAGTTTTATCGATATATATAGACAGATGGGTGCATAGGTTAGTAGTAAGAATGATAAATCTAGGTAGCTCTATGTAAATACACTGAAAAAATGAATAGTTAGAGATACGTAATACACAGGTAAATATAGACACACGATCACTGAGATGAGTTACGAGAAATAAAGGCGAAAGAGTGTGACGTATGTCTGCATGTATATATATATATATATATAATATTTATATATATAATATATCAGAGCAAGCATATAAATGCAAAGCTAGGTGAAAAAACAAATAGTACTCGAATACCGTAAGTAGAGTCATATGCTTTTTTATTAAAGCTCCAAGAATATCACCAAAATCTCGTACTCAGAGTTTCACGTTCCCGTTCGTCGGGCAGTTGTGATCAGAATCTTGATCCTTCTAATAAATCTATATAACTACATTTATCCTTCTATCTCTCTATGTATGTGTGTATATGTATGTATGTATATATGTATGCATGTACGCAGGTATGTATCTATATGTATCTATCTATCTACCTATCTATCTATCTTTCCCTTTCTCTCTATATATATGTGTGTGTGTACATGTATATATGGATATATGTACATATATGCGCATGGGTCTGTCAGCATGTGTTTTTGTGTCTGTTTGTTTGACAACCGGTGTTGGTGTGTTTACATCGAAACATGGAGGTTCAGTCAAACGGAGCGATAGAATATGTAACAGATTATAAGGGAAATTATATATATGCAATCAGGGTTGATGGAGTCGATTACAACTAAGTACTCATCTAGTACTTATTTTCTCGGCCCCGAATCTATGAAAGCGAAGTCGACCTCGCCAGCATTTGAACCCAAAACTTCATGAATCAATAGTAATACTGATAGGCACGATTTACTGCTACTGAGGGAAGGAGGGGAGGGTAGGGATGAGAAGGGGGCGGAAGAAGAGGAGGTGGAGGGGAAGAGAAGGGGCGGAGAAGGGTGTTGGTTGTAATAATTATGACAAAGTTAGTATGATGACTTTTATTATTATTACTATTGCTACTATTATTATTACTATTGTTGTTATTATTATTAATAGTAGTAGCAGTAGTATTATTATTAGTAGTAGTAGGAGGAGGAGGAGGAGGAGCGGGGTGTTGACAGTGGCAGTGGTGGGATGAGGGTGGTGGTGGGGGTTATAATGATTATAACGATCAAGAATAGCAGGAGGGGTAGGGGAGGAGGAGAGGAGTGGAGGAGAGGGAAGAGAGAGGGAGGTGAGAAGGAGGAGAATATTCATGATGATGATCACGACGCCAACGACGACGACGACGACGCCAAAGATGTCTCTTACGGTAGGACTTCAAATCAGTTAAGATAACGCGTGTAAGCGAAAGATAATTATTATTTGTTTTGCCCAAGGCAGCAACATACTTTATCAGGAACTAAAATATTGGTTTACAATTCTATATCTTGCGGCGGAAATATTTGTGTTACCTTTTGAGGTTTCAGCGCGTTGCAAGAAGGGATAATTCTATAAAGTATCTCCTGGTTTTCTCTTCATATTCTTAGCAACAATTTGAACTATCGAAATAACTAAGCGATCAGGTTACGTTAAATCCCGATTCAATTTGACGATGAACTCTCCTTGTTGATACGATACATTCGGTTCACATCGTTTTTGCACGGCGAAAAGTGTGCGTGGTGATATCTATTTTATTCATTGTTCACTTTTAGAACGAGTAAACACATCAGAGATAACTCTCCTTTATACGAACCGAAATCGCAGTGATGATGACGTCATTGTTGTTGATGACTTCTTCACCAATGGGATTCAAGCAGGCATTACAACTTCGATGGAAGAAATTTTTGGACAGAAAGTGGGGCCGTGTTGGAAAGAAAACCTAATTTGGTCACATTCAAAGCAAGTATCTTGGTCAGTCTATGACCTTTTCCAAGCGACCCTCGTATTTAATAACGATAGTACTAAATTTGTAGTTTTACGTT
>NW_021826557.1:0-12371 GCF_006345805.1 Octopus sinensis | reverse complement strand
TTAAATGAACAATGCAATCATTACATCGATTTAAATGCAGAGCAATCCCCAGCTGCATAAAGACATATAGTTTAATGAAATTAAAGCAGATGGACACATTAGTATGATTTCACCTAAAACCTCCAAGGATGTAAGGAGATAGACAAAGAACATGCTGTCTTCACTTCAGCTACTAAGTTATCAGGAAGAAAGACTTGGTTAGAAATCCCAGCTTGTCACTGTTTTCTTGGGTCAGTTTTAATTTGTAGATTTGTTTTATCAAATCTTTGTATATCAGAATCTAAGGCCAAAAAACAAGGAACAATGTATGTTAGGAAGGGGGCTGGGGGAGTCGACAGAAATCATAGTGGGTATGGTCAGAAAACTATCAAGATTAATTTGAAACAATATAATGAGATTTGGTAAAGGAAATCTTAAATCAAGAAGTTAGCTGACATTTAAAGGGGCAAGCCATTAGGGGAAATTTTTATCATGGGGTTCTATAGTTAAATATTTTAAACAATATTGCCATATTGTATAAAGTTAAAATTTAGGGTTACTCGGAAGGTTATTAAGAAGATAGTTTTATATTTATACATATTATATGCTTAAATATTAACTTATTAGATTGTATCTATGGAGATTGATCAATTGGATTTTACTGGTAATTTAATAAAGGAGCACTGAGGCGAAAAAACTTTTAACTATATATTAATTAAATTATAATCTACGCAGTTTATTTTAAGTTGGGTGTGAAGATATCGGTATTGTTTTATATAACTAAGTATGAATTTATAAGAGTACAAAAATTAGATTTATTTTATAAAGGCTATATTAAAGAATGAAATGATCAGGTAGGGTAAAACACCATAGAAAGGAATAAAATAGCTTAATCACTAAAACCATGAGAATGTATTTATACCTTATTAACATCAATAGAGAAGATTTATAGAAAATGTATAATAATTTAAGTATTATAAACTAAAAATGTTTATTAACTTATTTAGCATGTATCAATAAATACTAATACCTGGTATTAGCTAAAGGAATATTGATGTTAGAAGGGCTACTTGCATAAAGGCCAATATAAATACTAAGAACAGGAGAGTGGAACTCTTTAAGAAATGGATAAATAAAGTAATTACTAAAACCATTTTAAACAATATAGCTATATTGTATAAAGTTAAAATTTAGGGCTACCAAGAAGATTATTAAGAATAATCTTATAACAAAACGATAAAATTTCTTTAAGTACTTTTGAGTATAAACCACATGTTACCACATTAGAGGGGGGAAAAGAAATTACATAGAAATAGTTTAATATTTATACATATTATATACTTAAATATAAACTATTTAGATGGTGTCTATGGAGATTGATCAACTGGCATTTTCTGGTATTTAATAAGGGAGCGCTAAGGCGAAAGAACATCTTTATGCTGCTGAGGATTGCTCTGCATTTAAATCAATGTAATGATTGCATTGTTCGATTAAATGGAGTTGCTTGAAACGATCGTACTGCATTACCTCTGGATATCCCTGTTGCTTATTTTGATTTTATACACACACACACACACACACACACACACCATACCGAGTATCAATATATCTTAATAACACAAACACAGTTTTATATGCTTATATAGGATATTCTCTGTTTGGCTGCACTTTTTTAAATTTTAAAGTTAAGTTAAAATTTTCAAATTTAGTGTATTGATGTAATTTTTCACGCTGAATCTCAGGAGCTAATTCACTTGTTCCAGAAAAACTTGAGAGAGAGATGATAGAAATATAATATATCTTATATATGCATTACATATTTTATATACTATTTATATTTACAATTCGTTTGAATATTTGGGCACCAGTTATTTGGTAAAAACGATAGAGTTCCTAGCTCAGTTACGGGAGAATGTTTTATTTTCTTCTCCGTTCACACTCCACTTTAATGTGGGTCCATTTACCTTCATTGCTTGATCAAAAGCAGTGGCTGTCAACCGAGGTCCATATGGCCCCTGAGGGTCCATATAAGATTTTGTGGGCTCCAAACAACAAAATAGTAAATTGAAGATCCACAATAGTATTTTAAGGGCCCCTGAAAAAATTTTGCTTTAGGTCTATGTATTGGTGTGCATTGCAAGAAGCAGCTAGGTTTCTTTCTCTAACATTTTACGTTGCTCAATCTACACAAGTTAATGTGTGAAAAACAAAAATAGGAATTCTGAAAGAAATTTCTTTAAAACTAGTTTTTAAACATCAAATGGCTATGGGGCTCCATCAGAATAAAATAGTAAAGTGGTCCATAGATAACAAATGGTTGAGAACCCCTGATCTAGATGTTTGTGCATGGTTTTAGCAGACCCTGAAGATTAGTGTCATGGACACAGAGGGTTTAACATTCATTTCACTATTGAGATCAATAGAATATATATATCAGAAATATACTTCAGTCGAATAGTCGTCTTAAGTAAAAGCCAATTGACTTCATGTGCCGACAAAATATATTCCTTTATTTGTTTCATTCATTGGATTGCGGTTATGCCGGGGCTCTGTCTTAAAGGGTTTAGTCGATCAAACTAACCCATGTTGCCATGCAATGCGATTTAAATGCAAACCCACAATACATTGATTGGCCCGCGGATATAGTAGGTATTACTTGCCCAAGATGCCACGCAATAGGACTGAACCTGAAATCACATAGCTTGAAGCTAACTTCTTCACGACCCAACCATACTTGTAGCTTCAGTAGGTTTCTCCGAATATATCTAGTCACTAAATAGATAGGAAAACCACAGTTTATACTCGGAACAAGATTTTGTTTCCTAAATACAATATAGGCATCCGGATCGTTGCGCATGAGCAGATACATGAAAATATATACTATTTCTGTAACATTATTCATATTTTATATCAGACTGTAAACTTCCAAGATACTCCAGAATCTGTAACTTGCTGAATAAACGGAAATGATTTTACATTACTTGTTGGACGTTGAGCAGAATTTTCCAATTATGTCCCTGTTAGATTGTTTCCTTTGTATAAAGTGCTACTATACATACCTGTTCTAGAAACCGTTGTTGCATAATCATTTTCATCACATATATTTAAAGATTCGCGACATTATATCACATAAATCTGTGAAAGCTTCGCAAAGATATTATCAATTTTGAGAGATTTGCTTATCGACATCTTGCCAAAAGCGTAAAATATTCCATCGTATGGAATTTAGCACATTTCACTATCTCATATCTTCGTGTAACGATTCAGATCGGCTTTGTAAGTCTGCTTAGGGAACAAACCAGTTCTCAAGCATTTCCGTGAAGCTGTATAAATCGTCTGCAACGTACAGAGTGGTGGTAAAAGTTAATGGTAGACAATGTATTTGTGCGTAAATGTGCATGAATATGAACTGGAGGAAGAGAAGGAGGTGGGATGATGAGACAGTTGATAAACTAACAGACAGATGCTAGCCAGACCACCAGAGCATCAGAATACACAGAAGTAAAGAATAAAGTTCCTAACATTGATCGTAAAAAAACATAATGATAAAATGCAAAAAATAAATGCAGAACAAATGTATATATATATACACACAGCAACAAAAAGGATATTATAAAACTAGGCCAAGAAAGAATGAAACACCAAAACACGTCTTAGGCACCTTAAATAAGAAATAAATTGCAATAAAATAAGACGAAAAAATTTATACAAAATTATATAATTTAATACGTTATCATTAGAATTGTCACTAGGCTGGGGCTTCAGCCAGGAAATGTCATTTAATGTGGTGCGTGAGGTGTAGAGGTTAGGTGAGTGTGAAGGTGGGTAGGATGTAAATATATAGGCTAGATAAAAATAATTTGAGGTCGAGAATAACAAAGTTAATAACTCCTTCAGTTGGTCTATATTGTATATGATACAATTGGGAATATAGGATATATGTCGGTTCACTAAAATGGATAAAGCTTAAATGTGAGTAAATATAATTTATATAAGATGAACACAGAAGGAAGAGGGGGAGGAAAGGAAGAGAGAGGGAGAGAGATAGATAGACAGACAGACAAACAGACAGGCAGGCAAACTGAGGGAGAGAGGGATAAAAAGTAAGCGCGAATTTGCATATTTTAGCAATATGGGAAATAGAGAGTGAGCTGAACAATGTATACTGTCTCTATTGAAACAGATGTTTCGTCACTGTAACTTCCATCAACATTACCACTACTAGGGACGTTGTATGTAGATCACCACCGTCATTATCATCATTCTCTCTAGTGCAGATGATGAGGAGGAAAAGGTGGAAATAAAGAAGGATTAACAAGGGAAGAATTAGGCAGGAATCGCTTAATAATTGTACAAAGGCGCAGATAAGAAGCTTGCTTCCCAACCAGATGGTTAGAGTTTCAGTCCCACTACGTGAAACTGAAACCTTGGACAAGTGTTTTCTACTATAGCCTCGGGCCGACCAAAGTCTTGAGAGTGGATTTGGTAGACAGAAGCTTAAAGATGACCATTGTATCTATGTATATCTATGTGTGTGTATCTTTCTGTCTGTGTTTGATATAAGTGTATTAATATAGTACAGTGCAGGGTGCTACTAAACTAGTCTAGCATCCGAGAGAATTTGAAGTTCCTGCTCGTAAATTCATACTGAACATCATGGGTTCCCACCACACTATCCGAAGGAGTTTTAGAAATAAAACGTGGATTGCTTCTGCTGCTAGGTTAATATTCATATATATATATATATATATATATATATATAATAATATATTATATAATATATTATATAGTTAATCTAAACAATAAGCAATCAAAAACACAACAACGCGAGGTCTGGAACATATAGTATTATGGACGCTAGAAAGAAAGAAAGAAGGAGGGTATATATATATATATACATATATATTATATATATATATATATATATAATATATATATATATACGGTAATGAAATAAAAAAAAAAAGTTTAAATTTTAGAACATTATAGATAGAAGGTCCCAGCCGTTTGGCGGCGAGCTGGCAGAAACGTTAGCACACCGGGCGAAACGCTTAGCAGTATTTCGTCTGCCGTTACGTTCTAAGTTCAAAATCCTCCGAGGTCGACTTTGCCTTTCATCCTTTCGGGGTCGATAAATTAAGTACCAGTTACGCACTGGGGTCGATGTAACCGACTTAATCCGTTTGTCTGTCCTTGTTCGCCTCCTCTGTGTTTAGCCCCTTGTGGGTAGTAAAAAAATAGGTCTAACAGCTGTTTCCAGGATATTTATTATATCCCTTCATCGGAGACGGTGTGAGAAAATGGTTAAGTAATAGTTACAAAATAGATACAAAATAGAGAGTGAGGTGGAGGAAAGAAAATAGATGTTTGATGTGTAGGGACATTGTATTAGTAGATCCTTTTTTTTTAGGCAGAATGGTATACATACAAGATTCATATCTATAAATGTTCTAAAATCTACACAGCCTTGGTCCTTTTATCTCATTACGAAACAAATTTATATACACACGCTGACATATGACCAACTTTGAACCCCTTATTCGCATAATCACCGATAACTGTGGTCTATCTATAGCACTTATTCAGCATTACCTGACACCTTTGGGTCTCAATGACACCATTACCTCTCATAACCTCTGTGTGTGTGTGTGTGTGTGTGTGTGTGTGTGTGTGTGTGTGTGTGTGTGTGTGTGTGTGTGTATGTGTGTGTATGGTGTGTGTGGTGTGTGTGTGTGTGTGTGTGTGTATGTGTGTGTGTGTGTGTGTGTGTGTGCGCGCGCGTGTGTGTGCGTATGTGTGTGTGTGTGTGTATTCTTATAACGTTCCAGCAGACTGGAACGAGACTGCACTGATTGTTATTGTATTTCGTCAATGGAAAACAACCTTTCAGTTCAGGGGAATGAGTTTTCATAACAAGCACGATTCATTAGCGTAAGAAACTTTGGAACAGCAAATTTTTCGGCATTGTTGTCACACCTAAACCAAGACTATTTGCTGATGTGTGCAACCAACCGACTAGCACGCCGGCTGAAATGCTTAGCCGTATTTCGTCTGAGTTCAAATTCTGCCGAGGTCGACTTTGCCTTTCATCCTTTTAGGGTCGATAAATTAAGTACCAGTTACGCACTGGGGTCGATGTAATCGACTTAATCCGTTTGTCTGCCCTTGTTTGTCCTCTCTGTGTTTAGCCCTTTGTGGGTAGTAAAGAAATAGAAATAGGTATTTCGTCTGCCATTACGTTCTGAGTTCAAATTCCGCCGAGGTCGACATTGCTTTTCATCCTTTCGGAGTCGATTAAATAAATACCAGTTGCGCACTGGGGTCGATATAATCGACTTAATCCGTTTGTCTGTCCTTGTTTGTCCCCTCATTGTGTAGCCCCTTGTGGGCAGTAAAGAAATAGGTATTTCGTCTATTGTTACGTTCTGAGTTCAATTTCGCCGAGGTCGACTTTACCTTTCATCCTTTCGGGGTCGATAAAATAAGTACCAGTTGTGCAGTGGGTTTAACCACTTGTGGGCAATAAAGAAATAAATATATCATCCTCTGAAGAGTGGTCTTAATCTACGAAAGCATACGTATACTGTGTCCTAGTTTCTTTAAAAGGAATTTTCTATCAACTGCCAACCTAGCCTTTACTTCCAATGTCTAAAATGCAATGAAAACCACCAGAAAATATGAAAGTTCTTCCTTTACTTCTTTGGTACTCTTTAGCTTCTCAGTGACCATTGATGCCTGTTTCTTTAGAGCCACACCTGCTCACCTAAATCACGCAACTCTTGTTAAATTAATACCAAGGTGTTTTCGACGTCACTATTCTCTGGCATCCGAAATACTATTATCTCTGCGATCACATTTATATACTTAGATACATCTATAATACTCCAAAATAATGCTACAACATAATCCTAAGTATATTATTATCTATCTCATTCATTTCAGCGAAACATACTCATACACACACATATACATATGTACGCATGCATGTATGCATCCGTGTATGCATATGTATGTATGCCTATATATATATACGAGTGTGTGTGTGTGTGAATATATATATATATGTGTGTGTGTGTGCTCTTATATATCTCTGAATGTATATTTGCGTATACATACATTACATACATATATGTATATGTATATATATATATATATATAGAGAGAGAGAGAGAGAGAGAGAGAAAGAAAGAGAGAGAGAGAGAGAGAGAGAGAGAGAGAACTTACTTGGAAATGGATGCGTGGCGTTCGATCATATAATAACATAAATAATATATAAACATATGCATGTATACACACATATATGTGCATACCTACATCTATATGTATATATACATTCATATATGGGTACAGGACACCAAAAATAAAACGCTGAACACAATGAGAAACAAAAACATAAAAACAAAAACATGGAAACGATCTTTTTTTCAAACAACGGAAAAACAGAGTACAAGACATACAACACAAGGAATATTCCCCTTCTTCAGTTCTCCCTGATTCGTCTACACTGCGTTGCGAAGGTACGCGGAGTAGACGAAACAGGGACAACTAAAGAAGAGGAATATTCCTTGTGTTGTATATCTTGTACTCTGTTCTTTCGTTGTTTGAAAAAAAGTTTGTTTCCATGTTTTCGTTTCTCATAGTCCTTACGTTTTTTTATGTCCTGTACCCATATATGCATGTATATATACATATAGATGTAGGTATGTACATATATGTATGTATATATGCATATGTTTATATATATGTATATATATCAGTTGAATAAAGTTTAAACATGGTCTGGTTTTCAAGTTTTTTTATTATGGTATTTTAAACATTAAACTATATATATATATCCTCTAAGTTAGTTTACGGGAAACGTTTTTGAATATCCATATAAAAGCTCCTATTTTATTATGCCGGCTCCTGCCTAACGATACCAACTTGTAACAGCAAATTTATGGGGTTCTACCGAGCTGTGCCGATATTACGTAGGACAAATATAGTAATAACGATAATAATCCATAGATAGAATTTATAAATATTCTAATGCATCGCTACGCGCGTTTCCACACATCACGTTTCTTACCACCTTAGTTCTTATTCCTGGTATGATTACAGTTCAATCCGTAATATCTATAGCCATCATGAGGGTCTTCATTCATCCTTTCATTTCTTCAGGTGATATGGTATATACACACATATATATACTCTGTATATATACACATATATATACTCTGTATTTTTTCGCATTGGCTCTCTATGAACACTTCATAAATAGCCCATACATTTTAAATTATACTTAACATTATATATATATATAACAAATGATGGATAGGTGCCAATTCATTACAGCTGTTCCAATGAAGTTTTTAATTGATTAATGAGTACATTATATCATTATTTAAAATAACCGACCGTTTTCTTCAGATGAAAAGACGAATTTTAAATTTTAAATCTCCGGCATGTGCATATTTAGTGATTTCACGACGATAATGGATTCACTAAATATGTAGATGCTGAGGATTTAAAAGGTTTTTAAATGATCTTAATTGTATAATTCTTGAATTCATCTGAAGAAAATGGGATTTTATAATGATAAAAGTATTGATTAATCAATTAAAAACTTCGTTGGAAACAGCTGTAATGAATTGACACCTCTCCATCGTTTGTTATTTATTTATGATTCACCTCTCTCGGAGCCTGCTCCTCGCGTGTTCCGTATATTTAATATAATGTGCGTTTCTGAATTAGCCCAAGGACTGATGATATATTTAGTTGGCTTCAATTAATTGTATACATAACCTAAATATCTTTCTGTCAGTACATCTGTACCAATATTGCTATTCGGCTATTATTGCTGTATATGCATTTTAATTCTGGCTCAACCGGCGCTTTACCATTTAAGTGCCTTATTTACCTGAATCATGTATATATTACATATATATATCGTCAGTAGTTCACATATACGAAAAAGAAGTACACTCTAAAACATTATAGCAGTAATTTATTAAGAAGGTTATTTGTTATAGCCGGTCAAAGAGTGACCATTGGTTTCACACTAATAAGGCGCCAAGTATAGACGACACATCAGACTCAAATGGCCGGAGGCGCATAACCTCTCGACAACTGGAGAGAGGAAAACGTTATGGTAAATTAGTTGTGTAAGCAAAAAATACTCGGAACGAAATCCTAGTAGTAAACCTTCGGGTGGGGCGGGATTATCAACCTTACATCGGTTCGAGCCGTGTCCGTAACGATTTTCGAAGCTGGCGGTGTATTCCTATTCGACAAATTATGAATTCCAAGTTTGCAACAGGAAATGCCTCTGATGTGAACATTGGCTAAACACTTTTCTGGAGTTAAAAAAAAAGTCATTGATCAAGGGAGTTTTTCAGGATCCTTGCGCTCTCGGGCAAGCAAATCTTATACTGTTTATTCTGTTGATGTATGACCCCGGTTGTTCTAATGCCTTCACTTAATAATATACGGCGCACTCTCTTCTTAAATGCCATACGTAATTGGTCAAGGACGTGATGTTACGCTTCCCCGGCGTCCTAAAGCAGGATTTGTGGTTACTCAAGCGCTGCTTGAAGTCTGTGATATTTTAACTGTTCTTTCTAGTAACCTGAGCAATGACATTTGAGGCTTTCCTGGTAAGAATCTGAGAAAAGCTTTATGAAAGGTGCAGGATCTGCCCTCGTTGTTGTCATAGTTTATGCTTCATATAATCTTAGTATAAACGTTTTCGAATCAGCTTGGGATAACTTCCGTGTTTGACAGCTCATAAGACACACTTTAATTTTCATAGACCTTTTCTTGAGCCGCCATTTGCCAGTAACCTAAACCTTGATCAAATGTTTATAAGATGCAAACGGATTTTCTTCAATATCATTTAGGAAATATAAACTGTACCTTAAAAGCCGTTAAATAAAGTTATCGCCACAATTCACTGCTGCCTGCTCACTGATTCCCATTCGACGCCGATCCAGTTCATCGCTAAACCAAATCTTCACTAACCAACTTATCGCTTGAGCTAAACTTACAAACTGTTGGCTTGTTCCTTTCCTATTCCACGTAGAGCCCCTGATTTGTTCCTCTAACCTATTATTTCATTTTCGTCTTTTAAGTTGCGAATATATTAATTCCACATTCTCCCCTTCTGTTAGGAAAAGCGAGACTCATCCGCAATTTCTGTATCTACTTAACCTGCCTACGTAATTGTTTTCGAGCCAGTTTATCGTAGCTGTGTGGTAAGAATTTTGCTTCCCAACCACATGGTTCCAGATTCACTCCCACTGCTTTACACCCATAGCCTAGGGTCGACCAAAGCCTTGTGAGTGGATTTGGTAGACGGAAACATAAAGAAGCCCGTCGTTTATGTGTGTGTGCATCTCTCTCTCTCTCTCTCTCTCTATATATATATATATATATATATATATATATATATATATTCTTTTTATATATACATACATACATACATACATACACACACACGAATTGTTTATTTTAGCTTTTCTCTACCAAATCCACTCACAAAGTTTTGGTAGGGCCGGGACAACAGTAGAATACATTTGTCCATGGTGCCGCGAGGTCGATCTGAACCCAACACAACATTGGTTGAGAAGCAACCTTCTTAACTACATACCAATATTTGGAATTGTATACTATGGCTCAGTGGTTAGAGCGTCGAGCTTACGATCGTGAGGTTGTGAGTTCGAATCCCGGACCGGGCTGCGTGTTGTGTTCTTGAGCAAAGCAATTTATTTCACGTTGCTCCAGTTCACTCAGCTGTAGAAATGAGTTGCGACGTCACTGGTGCAAGCTGTATCGACCTTTGTTCTTTCCCTTGGATAACACTGGTGGCTGAGAGGGAGGCCGGTATGCATGGGCGACTACTGGTCTTCCATAAAAACAACCTTGCCCAGACTTGTGCCTCTCAGAGGTAACTCTCTAGGTGCAAACCCATGGTCACTCATGACCGAAGGGGGTCTTTACCCTTTTATACTAAGATTAATGCGGTTGTATCCAAGGTGCACGCTTCAGTGTGTAGTAGTAGTAGTAGTAGTAGTTGTTGTTGTTGTTGTTGTTGCTGCTGTTAATGATTAAGCCCGGCATCAACCTGATGGGGAAGACCTCATCGAGGCATGCCACCACTATGACCATCCTGTCTTCCATATTTCTTGTTTTAGGGCATAGTTTAGTGTCTTTCCTTTTTATTTTTTTGTATTATCGTTTGAGGGTGATTTGACTGTTGGAGACACTTGCCCAAGGTGTCAAGCAATGGGACTGAACCCGGAACCATGTGGTTGGGAAGCAAACTTCTTACCACACAGGAAAAAGCAACCACCTAGAGGTTTCTTTGTTGGTCTTGATATTAGTACTTATATGAGTATTTGTGCAAATGTTTATGAATACGACAGATATACATAAAGGTGTGTGTGTGTGTGTGTGTGTGTGTGTGTGTGTGTGTGCAGAGGTGGAGTGTGTGTGCAGAGGTGGAGGTTTTCACTTCTGATGAAGGCATACTGGCGCCGTTCTAACATATGGCGTTTCGGTGATTTTAAACTGGGTTCTTCAGCAGGCTGCCCTGTCAGTTTGTTCGATGCCTCTTTGTGCAATCCTTTCCGATTTCGATATTATCTCTAACGCAACGCAGGTTGTTTCTCTCAAATTTACTTACGCGCGCGCTTGCGTGCATACACAAGCACATACACGTGCAGTATGACCGAATTTTGAAGTTGTTCACTTCAAAAGCATGAGGTGCCTGATTCGATCCGACTGCGTGGCCTCGTAGGTAAACGGCATTTTCTGCAGCCTCAGATTGACACATACCTTGAGTGTAAAACTGGATATGCGAAAACTGTATGGAAGCGTGTCGG
This sequence comes from Octopus sinensis, assembly GCF_006345805.1. Lineage (NCBI taxonomy): Eukaryota > Metazoa > Mollusca > Cephalopoda > Octopoda > Octopodidae > Octopus > Octopus sinensis. Next base: position 531 of record NW_021826557.1, on the reverse strand, counting down.
ATGTACTTGAATGTCAAAATGTACACAACCTCATCACATAAATTCTTCTTGAGAAATATGCTAGGGGTAGACGTGTCTGTGGAATAGTCAACCACTTAGGTGCATAATGGTACACGTAAAAAGGTACATAAGTAAAAGAGTGCACATACACGCGCGCCCGCACACACACACACACACACGCAGTCACATATATTGAACCGTAGCCATGCTGGAGCACCACCTTGTTGAGTTAGCCGAACAAATCGGCCTCAGTAGTTATGTTAAGTCAGGTACCTATTCTATTGGACTCTTTTGCCGAACCGCTAAGTTATGGGGACGTAAACAAACCAACACCAGTTATCAATCAGTGGTGGGTTTTGGGGTTTCGAATTGTGATACCGATTACGACCTTAATGATGGATTGGGCGCTAGTGGTAGAAGCTTTGTCATGCTTCTTTCGATGTAGTCCCTGGCATCATCTCTCGACCTACTAGAAATAGCAGTCAAATTAGTGTGTGTGTGTGTGTGAGATGCATAAATGATTATAATGTG
>NW_021826556.1:0-12604 GCF_006345805.1 Octopus sinensis | reverse complement strand
TAACTGCTTCTCTCTCTCTCTCTTTCTCAGTCTTTTTAACTTTCTGTCTGTTTCCCTTTACCGCTCTCTCGCTGTACATCTATCAGTCTGTTTATCTGTACGTCTGTTTCATTTGTCTATCTGCCTCTGTCGATATCTCCATGTATCTCTATCTTTCTATATATCTGATTACTTACCTGCCTCTGTTGACTTGCCCCTATCTACCTACACCTATGTATGTATGTATGTATGTATGTATGTATGTATGTATGTATGTATGTATGTATGTATGTATGTATGTATGCATGTATGTATGTATGTATGTATGTATGTATGTATGTATGTATGTATGTACGTACGTATGTATGTATGTATGTATGTATGCATGTATGTATGTATGTATGTATGTATGCATGTATGCATGTATGTATGTATGTATGTATGTATGTATGCATGTATGCATGTATGTATGTATGTATGTATGCATGTATGCATGTATGCATGTATGTATGTATGTATGTATGTATGCATGTATGTATGTATGTATGTATGTATGTATGTATGTATGCATGTATGTATGTATGTATGTATGTATGTATGTAGTATATGTATGTATGTATGTATTTATCTATCTATCTGTATATCTATCTGCATACCTATCTGCCTGCCTACCTGCCCGCTTACCTACATACCTACCTGTCTATCTGTCTGTATTTGTCTTTCTATTTTTCTATCTTTCTCCTTTCTTTTTTCCTTCTTCCTTTCTTTCTTTCTTTCTTTCATTCGTTCTCTCTTTCGTTCATTCTTTCTTTCTGTTTTTCGCTGTTTCTTTTTTGTTTGTCTACCAATTTCTTTTTCTCCCCTTAATGTCTGTCGGCATGTCTGACTTTGTCTGTCTGTCTGTCTGTCTGACTTTGTCTGTCTGTCTCTCTGCCTGACTTTGTCCATTTGTTTCACAGTCTATCTTTTGTCTTTTCTCTCTTTGTTTTTTCTCTCACTCTTCTTTCCTTCCTTCCTTCCTTCCTCCCTTCTTTCCTTCCTTCCTTCCTTCCTTCCTCCCTTCTTTCCTTCCTTCCTTCCTTCCTCCCTTCTTTCCTTCCTTCCTTCCTTCCTTCCTTCCTTCTTCCTTCCTTCTTCCTTCCTTCCTTCCTTCCTTCCGTCCTTCCTTCTTCTTTCTTCCTTCCTTCTTTCCTTCCTTCCTTCCTTTCTTTCTTTCTTTCTTCTTTCTTTCTTTCTTTCTTTCTTTCTTTCTTTCTTTCTTTCTTTCTTTCTACCTTCCTTTCTTTCTTTCTTTCTTCCTTTCTCTCTTCCTTTCTTTCTGCCTGTCGTGTCCGTCAGTCAGTTTCTCTCTCTCTGCGTGTCGGTCTTTTGGTCTACCGACGCAATAACTTTCTGCAATGCAAAGCAATACACACACACACACACACCCTCATGCACACACACGTGAGCACACACAATCGCACATCCATACACAGACACGCACACACACGGACACACACACACACACACACACATACTCATTAATCGAACATAAATACAAAGTTCCAAGATGCAACCGAAAATGTAGATTATGTCATATTTTTCTGGAAGACATCGCACATGTGATTAGCAGCTGTCTAAAAATGTCATCAAGGTACCACCGCCCTATGCGGCATGACGCTGTCGCAAAAACAATATACAACGACATTCGAAAAATAAAAAGACTGTCCTAGAATAAATATAGAACCCCCCCCCCTGTTATTGAATACATACACAATCATCAACGTTAGGAATACGGATGGAACTTTCCCCACAAAACATATGTCAAGTGTAAGCATAACAGACCGGACATTGTTGTTTGGGACAGACAATGAAAAGTGCGTATCGTCTTAAAGACCAGTTGTCCTGCTGTTGTGAAAATCTCTTTGAAAATCCAAGAGAAAGGAGATAACTATGGACAACTGCTTCGAAACTTCCAGCTCCCATATCCGGATTACAAATTTACATTTATAACAATAATAAGCAGTGCAGTTGGTTTCCTGTGTCAATGCCTGATTGATAGTGTAGATAAGCTTGGATTTTCAGGAAGTAAAGTCAGCCGATTAACTCGCGCATTACGAAAACAATTTATGAAGTGGAACAATAAAAATATGCAATACTTTTCTCAAGTTTAGTTTGTGACATTACTCTTTTATCTGTATTCCAGCGACGGAGCTTCGTAGCTTTGTGTCTTCGTTAGAATCCAGCTCCTTCTTCAGAGGAAGAATTTAAATGATTAAAAACAGAGGGCAACGCACATACATAGATACATACACATACATAGCAACACACAAACATACATACATGCTCAGATACATATATACATATATACATAAACACATACGTACATACACACATGAATACATACGTACATACATACATACATACATACATACATACATACAACATACATACATACATACATACATACATACATACATATATACATACATACATGCATACATACATATGTACATGCATATATGTATATATACACTCATACATATATACATATATATATATATACATACGCACATACATAAAGACATACATACACACGCATGCATACAGTCGTGCATACATACACAGGTGTGAGTAAATGTATATATGAAAGTATGTTCGTGTATCTATCTATCTATCTATCTATCTATCTATCTATCTATCTATCTATCTATCTATCTATCTATCTATCTATCTATCTATCTGTATACATATATATGTGTATGTATGTATGTGTGTGTGTTGGTTTCAAATTTTGGCACAAGGCCAGTCATTTTGGGTGAGTGAGTGGGTTAATTCGATTTCATCGACCCATGAGTCGGCTGGTACTTATTTTACCGTCCCCGAAAACATGAAAGGCCATACATGGACAATTGCATCGAAACCTTCTAAAAAAAAGACCTCGATCGGTCATGAATGACCATGGAATTGCATCTAGAAAGTTTCCTTCTGAGGTACAAGTCTGAGCAAGGTTGTTTGTGGTAGATCAGCCGTCGCCCATGCATAACCAACGTCACCGATGTTATCCAAGGGAAAGGTCGATACAGCTTGGCCCCAGTGACATCGCAACTCATTTCTACAGCTGAGTGAACTAGAACAACGCGAAAGAAAGTGTATTGCGCAAGAACGCAACAGACGGCCCGGTCCGGGAATCGAGCTCACAACCTCCCTTTGCTCTAACCACTGAACCTTGTATTTTCACAAACCTCTACATTCACGTTATAAATACACATTTATACCAATAATAATTAGTGCATTTAGTGGAGGCGCAATGGCCCAGTGGTTAGGGCAGCGGACTCGCGGTCATAGGATCGCGGTTTCGATTCCCAGACCGGGCGTTGTGAGTGTTTATTGAGCGAAAACACCTAAAGCTCAACGAATCTCAAGCAGGGGGTTGTGGCGATCCCTGCTGTACTCTTTCGCCACAACTTTCTCTCACTCTTACTTCCTGTTTCTGTTGTACCTGTATTTCAAAGGGCCGGCCTTGTCACTCTCTGTGTCACGCTGAATATCCCCGAGAACTACGTTAAGGGTACACGTGTCTGTGGAGTGCTCAGCCACTTACACGTTAATTTCACGAGCAGGCTGTTCCGTTGATTCGGATCAACCGGAACCCTCATCGTCGTAACCGACGGAGTGCTTCCTTAATTAGTGCATTTAGTTTTATTTGTTAATGCCTAAGTGACAGTCAGGAAACCCTAAGTTTTTCAGAAAAAGAAATCAACCACCTAACATGCAGTCTGTAAGAGGAACCACCTACAAATACAGTCTGTAAGAGGAACAGTAAAAATACGCAAGACTTTTCTCAAGTTCAAAGACCTGGCGTAGATGACTTTATAGAGTTATATAGTCTTTATGAAATGCAACTTTAGCCTCTACCGAGGTATTTAACCACCACCTGGTTCTTTTCAACTGTTATTTCCCCTTCCTATATGTTTAAAAGACTTTTCTATTGCCGATCTATGTATGTAAATTTGCTTCGGGTGAGTATGACGAACAAATCAACGTCTTCTTTATAAAGACGTTCTTGTAACAATATTTTGAATCTCTTAAATTTATTATTGAACCTCTTTGGATCAAAGGCCCTTTTTGTCCTAAATCATACTTTGAATATTTTCAAGAATATAACAATGTTATGTTATATTCTTGAAAAGCATGAATAAGGAGTGTGGCAAATTATATTGAAAATAGACAAGAGCAAGGGGTATCGTTTTGCTTGACACGTTCACAAAATTTGGTTGATAACCCGAGCCGTAAAGAATTTTCCCCAGTACTTCTCTGTTAACGATATTAAGAGCTTTTGCAGAAGGCGGTGCGCTGGCAGAATTGTTAGCACACCGGGAAAAATGCTTAGCGGTATTTCATCCGTCCTTACGTTTTGAGTTCAAATTCCACAAAAAACCAGTTTGCTTTTCATCCTTTCGGGATCGATGAAATAAATACCAGTTACGTACTGGGGTCGATGCAATCGACTAATCCCCTGCCCTCAAATTTCAAACCCCTTTTGCATATAGTAGATAGGATATTAAAAGTCTTTGCTTAGTAAACGTAGACTTGATATAGAACCATCTGCTGCTCGATACAGTTTTCTTGAAGTTTTCTGGCTGTAGGGAACATCAGTCATATCTAAGATATACCTACCTGATTTAAAACCAGGTTGTTTTGTGCAGCAGAGAAGGACAGTTGTCCATCATTAATTGATTCGATAACAGTCTAGATAAAACTTTATGGCGAAAGTGGTACCACAAAAAGTATCGCATACAAACTTAAATACTATCTCTTTGTAAATTGAGACAGGAATTCCATCAATCCAGTCTTATGGTATCGGGGTTCTTACCTAGATGTTTGTTACATCAAGCATGGCAGATAGAACTTCTTTTCCACCAATTTGCAGTAGTTTTATTGGGATACTATCTAATCCGGGGGTTTGTCGGTACCAATTAGTTTAATCACAAGAACTACGTCATTCTTTGTAGGCTTACACCTAATACAATAATGTAAATTTTGTTGAGATAAACTATCAACAATTGCATCATCTCCTACAAAACAATTCAAAAGGAGGCCAACAAAATGCTCTTACTAACGGCGCTTGTTACTTTCAAGGTCTTCAAAGAACGTTGTGCAATCTTTGGATTCTAGTTGGTTTACAGGAAATCATTGTGGACCAAAGACCTGACATAGAAGACTGTGTAGAGTTATAAAGTCTTATGAAAATCAACTTGAACCATGACTGTGGAGCTTAACCACCACCCGTTTCTTCTCAACTGTTGTGTTGCCGTCTATTAAATGTTTCACTTCTATTACCGATGTATGTATGTATAATAGCTCGTACGAATGTATGTATGTATGTATGTATGTATGTATGTATGTATGTATGTATGTATGTATGTATGTATACATGCTCGTACGAATGTATGTATGTATGTATGTATGTATGTATGTATGTATGTATGTATGTATGTATGTATGTATGTGTTTGTGTGTGTATGTATGTACATTAATGTATATTTGTGTATTAATATATGTATGTACAACTAAGCTACTACCATCCAGTGTGGCAAAGTGTCACTGCTAATAGAATATACAGTATCATTTCTTTTCTACTCTAGGCATAAGGCCCGAAATTTTGGGGGAAGGGAGTCAATCGATTAGATCGACCCCAGTACGCAACTGATACTTAAATTATCAACACGGAAGGATGAAAGGCAAAGTTAACCTCGGCGGAATTTGAACTCAGAACGTAAAGACAGACAAAATACCTATTTCTTTACTACCCACAAGGGGCTAAACACAGAAGGGACAAACAAGGACAGACAAACGGATTAAGTCGATTATATTGACCCCGGTGCGTAACTGGTACTTATTTAATCGACCCCGAAAGGATGAAAGGCAAAGTCGACCTCGGCGGAATTTGAACTCAGAACGTAACGGCAGACGAAATACGGCTAGGCATTTCGCATGGCGTGCTAACGTTTCTGCCAGTGCGCCGCCTTATATACAGTACCATTTGTGAAAAAAGACCATCTGAGATATAGAATACATTCATATCAGCACAAGGAATATTGGTAGAATATTAAAGTCAAAACTTCTGCTAATTGCAAACGTAACAGGTCTTTACGTTCTGAGTTCAAGCTCCGCCGAGGTCGACTTCGCCTTTCATCCTTTCGGGGTTGATAAATTAAGTACCAGTTGCGTACTGGGGTCGATCTAATCGACTGACCCCCTCCCCCAAAATTTTGGGCTTTGTGCCTAGTGTAGAAAGCAATATCTCTTTGAAAATCAATGAGAAGGGACATATTTAAGGAAAACTGATTCGAAATCGGTAACTCACCACTCAGATTCTACATTTACATCCATACCTATGACCATCGGTGTGAAGCCGTGTGATTTAGTCGTTAGTGTATTCGGTTCACCATCGCATAGTCGTGAGTTCGATTCCCGATTGCTCCAGTCCACTCAGCTAGCAAAAATGGGCAGTACCTGTATTTCAAAAGGCCAGCCTTGTCACATGCGGTGTGTTACGCTGATTGTCCCTGAGGACCACGTTAAGGGTACGCATGACTGCGGAGTCCTTAGCCACTTGAACGTTAATTTCATTAGCAACATATTCTGTTGATCGAATCAACTAGAACACTTGTCATTATAACCGACAGAGTGCTCAACCATAATCGTTGGTGCACTCGGTTATGATTTGAAATGTCTAAATGACAAACTCAAAAAATGTGTTTCAAGCAAAGGAAGTGGCCATCTCAGACGCACTTTAGGAATAACATCGTGTTAAGAGAAACCATTCAGCATGTAAACACTCGAGGTTTTGTTACTCAAATGCCAGAAATAAAGCTTTGCTTCTTTGCTAGGAATCATCCAGCTGCTTTCTTATTGGAAAAATTTTAATAATTAAGAAAGATAGAAATATAACACATACATAATATATATGTGATGAGTACTTCAACTTGTCAGCTGACAGCTGTCTCATAATGCATTGTTTTGCCAATGTCTGTTAAGTGCCAGGCTCCATGTGATCTCCGGCGAATTTTAACACCAGCTGATGTTTTACAAAACATGACTTACGAATATCAATATGTTAATTAGATCTGTCTGTCGAATGAGATTCTTGTATATTATCATACGCATTTGCGGGTCAGGTTCGAACTGCATACTGCACGAGTAATATATTACAGATGTGGTCTTATGTGACTGAAAATCATTGAATGTTTCGATGAGTATGTGGGTGGTTTCACGGAACAACAAGAGCACTGGCTGTGTGGTAAGTAGCTTGCTTACCAACCACATAGTTCCGGGTTCAGTCCCACTGCGTGGCACCTTGGGAAAGTGTCTGCTACTATAGCCTCGGGCCGACCGATGCCTTGTGAGTGAATTTAGTAGACGGAAATTATATATGTATATATATATATGTGGCCTGCTCGCTTAGCCAGCGGGATGGCGTCATTCGAAGGCTTAAAACAATGCGAACGCATTGTGACCAGCGATGTGTAATAACATCTGATGGTCTGGTCGGTCACGTAATCACGTGATATATATATGTATATATATATGTATGTATATATGTATATATATATATTATATAATATATATTATATATATATATATATATATATATATATATATATATATATATGTATGTATGTGTATATGTTTGTGTCTGTGTTTTGTCCCTTGAACATCACTTGACAACCGATGGTGGTGTGTTTACGTCCCCGTATTTTAGCGGTTCGGCAAAAAAGAGACTGATAGAATAAGTACTAGGCTTAGAAAGAATAAGTCCTGGGATCGAGTTGCTCGACTAAAGAGGCGGTGCTCCAGCATGGCCACAGTCAAATGCCTGAAACAAGTAAAATCAACTCAGCTAAATATGTCTGTTGTTGATTTCCAGAAAGCTTTGTATCATTTTCAAGAGACAAGTAGATGCAAATCATTTTGTAGGTCATACAGACCTTGCAGCACAACTCTGCAAAATAACCGTATGATTCATCGTTTTTGTATTGCATTCTCATTTATGGCTAGCAGTACCATATCCAAAATTTCCCAAATAATTTTCCATAAACGAAAAATTAATTCAAACCTCAACAATCTAGAATGGTAAAATATAATTGAACTACAAAACGACAAGGGTCTGACAGTTAAAGAAGCAGACAAAGGAAGTACTGTAGTTCTGATGGACATAGATTACGACAAAAGCCTAGTATTGTCCATGTTAGAAAATGATAACATACGAAAACTGCTGCTAGCATCAGTAAAATGTTACACTTAGACAATAAGACGTCGACTGCAGAGCGACAAAATTCTAATAGCAAGACATCAACTGATTATCCACAGAAGTGAAGGCGCATGGCTCAGTGGTTAGAGCGTCGGGCTCACAATACTGAGGTAGTGAGTTCGATTCCCGGACCGGCTGTGTATGTTGTGTTCTTGAGCAAGACACTTTATTTCATGTTGTTCCAGTTCACTCAGCTGTAGAAATGAGTTGCGACATCACTGGTGCCAAGCTGTATCGGTCTTTGCCTTTCCCTTGGATAACATCGGTGCCGCGGAGAGGGGAGCCTGGTTTGCATGGGCGACTGCTGGTCCTCCATAAACAACCTTGTCCAGATTTTTGCCTCTGAGGACAACTTTCTAGGGGCAATCCCATGGTTATTCATGACCGAAAGGGGATCTTTTATCCACGGAAATTAATCCAGTGTTATTTGAAACTTTATTGGGATCATAAAAACTGACCTTATGAAGAGTGGCTTATAAACCTGGTTCGTGTCGAAACAACACTGGCGCGTTGCATCTATTGTTCCTTTAGTTCGTGGTCCATCAAACTTAAGGCGCACTTCCGGGTGGATTGCATTAGATTAGATTGCCAATGTTTAATCCACTGCAGGACGAAGTATCTAAGCATGTTTACTCCACAACCATGGTCTGAGGTGGAGGTCATGCATTTGAGCTGGAGATCATATTAATTTGATGAGCCTACTCTGTCACACTGGCTTGACATAGCTCGGCAGAAGGACTGTAGTTCTTTTATATTCATGTCCAGGAATTGTTAAATCGATTATATTGACTCCAGGTACACACGCAAAATTCTGCATTTCTGGGTAAAGATATATGCAAAAGTCTAGCCAATGAATGCCCACCCAATGAAATATATGTTCTGCAAAGTGGAAGCACTGGCATTTAGATAATCCTTCAAAGTGCGACCCAAAATACTTAAAACTTAGCTGGGTATTCTGAAGAATTACCATACGGATTTGACCATTCATAGTTGCACTATATTATAGCCGAATGGTGCACCTTGCCAGTCTGCAAAATGCGTCAAAAGTTATATATCACTCTAGAGAATAAAAGTCTAGGATCTGTATGGAATTTTATAAAGGACGAAAAGCTGCAGCTTATAATTCTTCATCAATTCAGAATTTAAAAGAGAGTAGACTTAAAGGTTGCTTACAGGAGATAACCACGAATACTCCTTTACTTTTACTTGTTTCAGTCATTTGACTGCGGCCATGCTGGAACACCGCCTTTTGTCGAGCAAATCGACCCCAGAACTTGTTCTTTGTTAGCCTAGTACTTATTCTATCGGGGACGTAGACAACCCAGCATCGGTTTTGAAGCGATATTTGGGGGGGGGGTGGGGGGACAAACACAGACCACAAATACATGCACACACACAACATACATATATATACATATATACGATGGGCTTCTTTCTTCCGTCTACCAATCACTCACAAGGCTTGGTCGGCCCGAGGCTATGTAGAAGACACTTGCTCAACGTGCAACACAGTGGGACTGAACCCGAACCATGTGGCTGGGAAGCAAGCTACTTGCCACGCAGCCACTCAAAACATGATCAAAATCATACTAGATATTATTGCGTCTAAATTGGAGACTAAGATGTAGAAAAGACGGTATTGACAGAACGATTCATCAACCATCAAACAATCGATTAATTCGTCAAATGGTTCACCATTTGACAAATGAAATAAAAAGAAGTGAAAAAGAACCAGTGCGTATATTTATTATTAGCATAATGAACCATCCGATATATAACAACATTAACTGACATTAACTTCTGCAATAATAACTTTACTGATTTCAGGAAGCCAGCCAGCCAGCCGTCTTATCTATTATTCTGGTAAATACACAAGCAGGATAGAGAGATGCTTATGAAGTCTTTCCCTGTTGAAGAAAGTACAACCCAACATAGGTTAGTAGTTAGTGACTTCAGATTTAGAACTAGACGGTCAGAGAAAACAAACCTGTCTGGAAAAGGAAGACATGAGTGTTTAAAGATCCATCGGACTCTCATACATTTAGAGAATTACTAACTGAAGCATTTGAAGAGGAGGAGGAAGAAGAGGAGAGGAGGAAGAGGAGGAGATTAGAGCCGTATAGCACAAAGGACAACTAGAAGTTCCAAGGGGAAAACCTGTTGCGTATTACAGACCAAATCCATATTTGGTGTAAAGTTCCAGCTGACCGAAGATGACTCGGTGGCGGACTACAAAATTGAAGACACAGGTTTGAAAAATTGGAAAATGGAGGGCAGCAGAGAACTATAATAGGTAACTAGATGGGAAGTTAGATAAAGAGAGAAGCAGAAATCAAGAAGTCTGTCAATGTTCTGTATCGTGGGGCGTTTCATATTGTTAGACAATATATTAAAAAGAATCGATATGCTGTGGATGAGAAGTGTGCCCGGATGGATAATGGCGTGCTTACACTTAGTGATTCAGAAAATAAAGAGGCAAGGAAAGCCATTACATGTGGAAAATGCATGGGAGAAAGAGGGTCTTCCCAGTGTGGACTCAACAAAGGAGGGATTAGTCATTCGTGTACAAAGCAGCATGACAGACAAAGTAATTGGGGATATGAATTAAGGAGATGAAGGCAGGGCAAGCTCCTGGCCTATCACGCATAATTTCTGGTGGTGTAGGTTGAACAAAAAGTCATACACAATGGCTGGCGTAGCGCCATCATAATCATAAGAGTAAAAGAGATGCCTTACAAAGAGATAATTACAGCAATATCAAATTGCTGGACCAAGTCATGGAAGCCGTAATCTTCAATAACCTTCCGTAACAATAGCTCAGTTGATTAGGGAGAGAATTATCCTTGATGAGATGAATTCGGTTTTGTGTCAAGAACTATTACTGATATCCTCTTCCTAATGAGACAGCTGCAGTAGAAGTACTTACCAAAGAGCAAGCCGTTGTACTTACTATTGGTTGACCTTGAGAAAACCTTCGAAGGGTCACTCGCTTTGTGATCTGGTGGTCTCTGAGGAAGTTTGGAACAGACGAATAGCTTAGGAAAGCCATAGAAACCTTGTAGAGAGGTGCTGTTTGCATGGTGAGAATTAACAATGTGTACAGTGAAGAATTCGGTGTGCAGGTTAGGGTCCACCAGAGCCCAGTTCCCAGTTCCCAGTTTCCTCTCTATTCATCATAATCCTCCAGACCATAGCAGTGGAGTTTAAAAGCAGACTCTCGCGGGTATTCCTCTATGCTGATAACGTCATTCTTATAGCCGAATCTGTAGGAGGAGTGAATTCAAAACCTGGAACCAAAGAGCCTCAGAGCTAACTTATCAACTGACTAAAGTTTTCGCAAGAAAACAGACTGAACTCCGCTTCAATCAAGGAAATGGTCTTGCTTGCTATGTAAAATGGAGTAGGAAGAAATTCCATACGATGTACTCAGTGCTATGGAAACCCAAGTGGTAACAAAGGCGGTTTAACAGAGAATGTCGACTTTGTTCGTGATAAACGCGCAGGAGCAATAAACATCTGGAGCACGCGGGAAATGTCCAGATGATCCCTAGAGATAATCGTTAGCTTCGTTACTTATGTGAATTAATTACCAATGAAGGAGACTGTTCTGAATGTATAATAACCAGAATAAGTACATGATGAAGAAAACCTTTCAATTGGTCTTCTCTGGCTCATGGATACCAGCCAGGAACTGCATGGGTGCAACGGTTGTCTGTGGACTTTATGACATGTCCCAACACTGTGAAACTTGTGTTTTCAGTATTCTGCGATCACGTCGTTCACTTCCCTTCTTTCTGAAATTATCGGATTTCGGATATACTCTCGCAATGATATTTTTAGCATGGATCTTTCAATGGCCCTTTGCGTCGTAGCCAATCGATGTTTTATCCCTCTTCGTAATAGCCCACGTCTCATTTGCATATAAGAGCAGATAGGACGGTGCTATATAAAATTCTGGCTTTAGGGTCTTGTCCAGGTTTGACCTGGGCACATCGAATACCATCTTTCTTCACAAGGAGGGCGATAAAGATCTAAAAACTAGCTCATATGTTTCTTGTCTCACTTCTATAAGCTGTTTACAAAAGTCATGTGTCACAAGTCTATAACAGTATAAGATTACAGTAATCCCCCGACTATCGCGGGTGTTATATTTCAAAAACCCTCGCGATAGCTAAAAATCCGCGAATTAGAAACAGTACTGTGTATTTTTTTTATTATTCTTATATTCGTTTTATGACAAAACTACGGAGGAATCGACGCAAACTTAAATAATAAACCACGATAGGTGAACCGCGATATGGCGAGGGATTACTGCATGCTAGAGGAAGT
>NW_021826555.1:0-12583 GCF_006345805.1 Octopus sinensis | reverse complement strand
TTATTATTATTATTATTATTTATATTATTATTATTATTATTATTATTATTTATATTATTATTATTATTATTATTATTATTATTTATATTATATTATATTATTGATCATCATCATCATCATCTCATTTCATCATCATCATCATCATCATCATTATTATTATTATTATTATAATAATAATAATAAAAGAATTAATTAGTTTATTTATTATTATTATCATAACTTGACATAAAAACAAACATTAGCATGTGCGTGCGTGTGGGTAGGGATGGGGGGTAGCGGGGTCCACGGGCGACGGAGTTTCGCAAAAGTTTCATCGACTGGATTTCACCGTCAAAACATTGGACACCCGAGACTATAATAAAGTCGTGCAATGGACACTAACGAACCCAGAGCAACATAATTTGTAAATTGCACAGCGAAAAATCTTAACCATGCAATTAGTTCCTGTAATTAACGATCACCACAACTGCTTCCAATTGTTCTTAATAAGCCCCATTATGTCTACCGAAATACCTTTTCTATTGCATGTTTGTCTTTTTGTTGTTTGTTTGTTTGTTTTTGTTTGTTTGCTTATAAATTTATTCTACTTATTTTTGCAGCGTTTAAGCGAATAAAACATTTTGCACACACACACACACCGGACACCAAGGAAACTTGCTCAAATGTAAATATATATGCGTATTGTTATACATCGCTGGTCACAATGCGCTTTGTGTCATTTATTAGCTTTCAAGTGATGCCACCCGGCTGACTAGGCGAGCAGGCCAACACTTTCCCTTGGTCGGAAAGTTAGACCGTCGCAGGGGTACCCGTTTAATGTGGACTGAGTGGATCAACGTGAAATGAGTGTTTTGCTCAAGGAAACAACGCGGAGCAGGTCTGGGAATCGAAACCGCGAAATCGCGATCTGACCCTTAAGCCACGCACCTTTGTACATTTGAAAATGCATTCGTATTTACATCGGCAAGCGCTCACTCCCCCTCTCTCTCTCTTGCACACACACACACACACACAAACTAAACACATACATACACACACACACACACACACAAACTAAACACATACATACACACAGAAACTAAACACATACACACACACACACAAACTAAACACATACATACACACACAAACTAAACATATCACACACACACACACACAAACTAAACACATACATACGCACACAAACTAACCACATACACACACACACACAAACTAAACACATACATACATACACACACACACACACACACACACACAAACTAAACACATAGACACTCACACATATTTACACTCACGAATTTCGAAGTGTAACAGGCGCACATATACGCGTACGTATTAGCGAGCGCGTGTTCAGAGAAACTCGACAACTCGCGCAGAACCAGACATACACTGGCGCAGACGCAACACATAAAACATATGCAACAAGAGGGAAATTAGAGGAGAAGAGAGAGTGAGGATGGTAAATAATGAATGAGGAGACTCGTCTGATCAGATATACATTTAGTGAATGTGCGAGAAGACAGATGGCAAATAAGGATTGCACAGCAAAAAAGCACACACGTTTTTACATATTTCCGTTGGCATGAAATATGTGCGTAAGATACATGTTCACACACATCCAAATAGGAAGCGAAAGGAAGGAAGAATATGTCGTATGCAGATATATATTGTTTATCCTTTACTTGTTTCAGTCACCAGATTGCGACCAAGCTGGGGCACCGCTTTGAAGAGTTTTAATCGACGGAATCGGCTCCAAAAAAGAAGAATTTTAATCGAATGAATCGCCTCCCACCCAATAAAAAAAAAACCCTGAAAAACCAATTTTTTGATGACCTGGATGGATTTCAAAAAACAAGGCTTGTGATTTTGTATTGTACTATCCTATCCTATTAGCACTCCGTCGGTTCCGACGACGAGGGTTCCGGTTGATCCGATCAACGGAACAACCTGCTCGTGAAATTAACGTGTAAGTGGCTGAGCACTCCACAGACACGTGTACCCTTAACGTAGTTCTCGAGGATATTCAGCGTGACACAGAGAGTGACAAGGCTGGCCCTTTCAAATACAGGTACAACAGAAACAGGAAGTAAGAGTGAGAGAAAGTTGTGGTGAAAGAGTACGTACAGCAGGGATCACCACCATCCCCTGCCGGCGCCTCGTGGAGCTTTAGGTGTTTTCGCTCAATAAACACTCACAACGCTCGGTCTGGGAATCGAAACCGCGATCCTACGACCGCGAGTCCGCTGCCCTAACCACTGGGCCATTGCGCCTCCGCTTTGTATTGTACACATGGATAATGGAGCCCCTGAACATGTTTTCGAACACTGAGAATGTAGAGACTCTAATAAATGAAAGCGTAAAACGATGGAAAATAGTAACACGTTTCCTAACGATCGAGAGTTTGGCTGAGTTGACAATAAGCGTGGCATCTTTCGAGGTGACTTCTTTTTTATCCTTTTGCTTTTCGCCATTTCTCTGATTCCTCTGAGCGTGGTACATCAGAAGACGGCAGTAGGTGGGTTACCAATTAAAAAAATATATAGGTACAGGATTTTAATTCTCTGCTCTTTATGGAAGATCTTAAACTATTTTGATAATCAGGAAAAAAAAAAAGAAGAAAAAGAGATCAACTTCTTGGTGCAAACTGTTTATGCTGTGAATACGGACGTTGAGTTTCCTACCGTAGCCCTCAGGCTGACCAGTGCCTTACGAGTGAGATTTAGAAGGTGGAAACTGCAGCTCACTTGCGACAGACCGGCGTTCTGTCCAAGTGGGGAACCTATACGCTAATGAAATCGGGAAACCGGCCCTTATGAGCCAGGCGTGGCTCGAGAACGAACAAACAATACGTACACACGCACATACACACACCACTCGAGCGAGCGCTCACAAATTACGTTGATTGATAGAATGATAGAATCGCAAGAGCGTCGAGAAAATGATTTACAGTATTTAGTTACGGACCTTTACATTCTGAGTTCAAATAGCACCAAGGGAAGCTTTGCTTTTCGTCCTTTCCGGGAACAAGGTTGACTATGCCTTCCCCTTAAGTTTCAAGCTTTGTGTCTATGTTAGATATCGATATTTAACCCTGACCACGTTCTATATCCCGAAGGCATTGCATAGACATATCAATCTCTTAAAATAACGGAGGTGGTGCTGTAGGTAGGAGAGAGAGAGGGGGGCGGGAAATCCTCCCCTTCTCCATCTTTCCCAGTCATCAACCAACCTCATGTTTGCTGCCATGCTCCTCCCTATCCATTCCTTAATGTTGTTTAACCACCCACTTAGTGATCATATTCCTTTCCTACTGAGAGTTTGTCCATGCATGACTCTCTTCGCTAGATATAGGGGTGAGAAGATATCGTGTTTCACGAGCGAACCACTTCATTTTCCGCCTTTTGACAATTGTCAGGCGGGTTTCATGGTCTGTAGTCATTCCTAAAATTTATTTCCTAACACTCTCAATTAATTCGATGTTCTTAAATGGAATGCGAAGCGTCTTTCTATAAAATTTCCATTTCCGTATGTATTCGAGAAACAGACTAAAAAGGCTTTGGTGAAAGGACACACACATGTGGAACACCAAACTATTGTTTTAAACCATTGGATCTCAACCGGTGTCCATAGGGGCCTTGAGGGTTCATATAAGATTTTTTGTTGAATTTATCAGCAATAAATTAGTTATACTTCCATGATACATAAAATACTTTCAGGGTCGATTAAAATAAGTACCAGTTGCGCACTGGGTCGATCTAATCGGCTTAATCCCTTTGTCTGTCCTTGTTTGTCCCTTCTATATTAGCCCCTTGTGGGCAATAAAGAAATAAATACTTTAACAATTACCTGGTAGTAGTAGTAGTAGTAGTAGTAGTAGTAGTAGTAGTAGTAGTAGTAGTAGTATAGCTGTAGCGGTGTCTGCAGTCTGTAATTGCGATGGAGATGTGGACAGCAGTGATGGTAGTAGGGCATTAGTTAGCGGGAGGGGTTTAATAAAAAGGAAAAGTAAAAGAGAAGGGGAAAAGCAAGCGATGTCAATCATTTCAACCACCAAGTTATCACAAGAGACTTCAGAGTTTCGACAGTACCAATGCGGTAGTTACGTTCAGCTGCCATCCTCCCTCGGTCGGCTGCTTACTGGGTGGTCAAACGATACGGAGAAGCTGGAAGAGGTAGGACAAAAATGTCTTGACACATACTGAGCGTTGAAAACGTTTAGCACATGATAAGATGAAACACTTTCATAGAAATGATCTGGTCAAGTTGAGATTGTTTCAACGACACATGACCACTTATCGAAGAAGTTACCAGAAGAAACAAAAATCATCGGATGGAAATCTGTATTCTGTCTGTCGTCTGCTTTCTTCAAACTACACTAATTACCACCACTACTAGTACGCATATTTGCCAAGTGCCAAAATACCTCTCGACCAGTGATTCTCAACCGGAGTCTATATGGCGCTTGGCAAGGCGGCGAGCTGGCAGAAACGTTAGCACGCCGGGCGAAATGCGTGGCCGTATTTCGTCTGCTGTTACGTTCTGAGTTCAAATTCCGCCGAGGTCGAATTTGCCTTTCATCCTTTCGGGGTCGATAAATTAAGTACCAGTTGCGCACTGGGGTCGATGTAATCGACTTAATCCATTTGTCTGTCCTTGTTTGTCCTCTCTGTGTTTAGCCCCTTGTGGGTAGTAAAGAAATATATATAACCAGATACGTTAACGATATATCTTTTTTTTTATTCTTAAAGATTTCCCATTGCATAAAAAGCGAATAAATAGCAATAAGTGAGAATCCAGTAAAAAAAAACACACAAAAAGAAAAAAAAAACTGCTGAACAGATATTTTTTTTGTCTTACTCTGCCGCCTACACATTGAATTTACGCAATGGATAATTTTTTCTTACCAAGAAATGGCGAACTTTTCAGTGTCGAGTATAAAGAAAATTAAGATATAATATGCTTGGCAACTTTTACCAACTTCAAGGAATAATTCACTCAGAACTTGGAAACTAAAAAGAATCGGAATGATCAAACACATCTCGCCTATAATTTCTTCAGCTTATTAAGAAATCTTAAAAAGCGGTCATCGTTTTCAAGTGTTGACTCAGTTGTAAAAAAACCAAAAAACGATAGAAATATATAAAGAAAGAAACAAAGAAACAAAGAAACAAATCTGCAAAGCACGAAAATGTATCTTTTAACGTCATCCCACACTGATTTCACCCGACTTAATGGTTTAAATAGATCATAACCATCGATTTATTGACTTCAGTAGAATCATTATTTTCTCTGTACGCCTCAATCAATTCGCAACCATCGTTGAAGAATGCGGTCTTTTCTTTATTTATTGTTTCTAATTTTGTTTTTATAAAATTCTTCTTGCGATTATTATTATTATTATTATTATTATATTATTATTATTATTATTATTATTATTATCATTATCATTATTATTATTATTATTATTATTATTATTATATATTATCATTATCATTATCATTATCATTATTATATTATTATTATTATTATTATCATTATTATTATATTATCATTATCTTATTATATTATTATTATATATATTATTATCATTATTATTATATCTATTATATATTATTATCATTATTATTATCATCATCATCATCATCATCATCATCATCATCATCATCATCATTATTATTATTATTAGATTATCATTATTATTATTATTATTATTATTATTATTATTATTATTATTATTATTATTATTATTGTTATCTTTTTATTTACTTATCAGTGATCGAAGTGTTTCCTTTTTTGTTGCTGAATCAAAACCAAAGACCGCAAGTAACTAAAACAGACAGACAAAACAAATATGTGTGTGGGAGGGCGGGGGCGGGGGGACAATCGATTTGGTGATTGATTGAATGATGTACAGGTACTGACATTCTGAAGTGAGAATCATAGATAAAACTGAAAACACACACTGACTGTTAGAGACATCGATCTAGCTATCGATCCATCGAGTGATGGATAGATTAACTTGAGAGATACAGAGAAAAGGAAACAAACAGATATAAATATCTATCTATAAATGTGTATGAATATGTATATGCCTATGTACAAATCTGTATCTGTGAGTGTGTTTGTGTGTGTGTGTGTGTGTGTGTGTGTGTGTGTGTGTATTATTGGAGATATTTCGTATTTCCTTGTCAGTCTCCAATATTTCTGGCAGTGATGGCAGAAACGTTAACACGCCGGGCGAGATGCTTAGTCGTATTTCGTCTGCCGTTACGTTCTGAGTTCAAATTTCGCGAAGGTCGACCTTGCCTTTCATCGTTTCGGGGTCGATTAAATTAGTACCAGTTATGCACTGGGGTCGATATAATCGACTTAATCCGTTTGTCTGTCCTTGTTTGTCCTCTCTGTGTTTAGCCCCTTGTGGGCAATAAAGAAATAAGAAACGTGAGGACGTCGGGCAAAGTGCGTAGCGGCTTTCGTCAGATCTTCACGTTCTGAGTTGAAATTCCGTCGAGGTCGACTTTCCCTTTCATCCTTTCGGGGTCTTTAAGATAAATACCAGTTGAGTACTGGTGTCTAGGTAATCGACTTACCCTGTCCTCCGGAATTGCTGGCCTTGTGCCAAAATTTCAAGTCAATATTTAGTTTGGACTAATAACACCTAATAACACCCTTGATTTTTCCATCAAGTCTTGGATGATTAACAAAAGTTGATATTAAGAAATATTAATTTTTCACTTGGCTTGCTTTAAGGTTTGCATTTATCTAAAATTACAGGCAAATTTATGTTCTAAAATATTTCCGATGCAGAGTTTTGATGGCATTGTGGGAGTGGGGTGGAGGTCGAAGTCCTTAAAGGTGCCAAAGTTTTTTTGTTTTTTTATAATTCTTACTGTAGAGTAGAACCAGTGACAAACTTAACACGATACATGACGGCATTTTGAGACAAATATGTGATATGAGACTTGACATATAATGTGTAACATATTCAACATAACACGTGAAGTGTGACATATGAGATATCGCATTTAATAAGTGGGAACAGTAATTTCAGCTGTTTAAAGAATCTGAATGAAAAGTATAATGGATAAATGTGAGAGAAGAGGAAAAGGAGATGTGTTTTGCAGAATGAAAATGGGAAAAAGAAGAATTACATTTTCTGTCGATGTCTAAATCTTTGTTTATTTCCAGCACAAACCTAAAGCTTCAACTCCCCGCCAAACCAGGAACATCCTACATTTCAACGACTTCAGTAATTTATGTGTAATCCAGTCTCACATCAACTTTATCCAGGAGATAAACTTGCAAACTGCAAAAGTGAACATCTGCTTTTTGTCTTTTAGCAATGTATAATGTGACACGATATTTGTGCGTATTTGCTGGTGAGTTTTTCTTATGCACGTACACACTTGTCCGTCTGTATCCTTGCATGTGTATGCATGTTTGTATGTATGTCCGAGTATGTTTCAGTTTCCATAATACCCTAAATACGTTCAAATTGCAGATTCCACACAAGATTATAGAAAGGTTTAAGTACAAAACACATATGGAGTATTTCCATATTATTATGTGCAGAAATAATGTATTAAAGATAATATAGTGGCCAAGCTACTTAAGCGGGAGCTGTCGTCTGGTTTGTCAACGCTGTCGTCTGCAAACATCGATTATTCACTCTGAAAGCTCGTGTCGCGCCATTAGATTTCTCTGGTAAACTAATGACACAAGAAAAAAGAAAGCGAAATATAAAACAGATAAGATCACCGCTGCGATCAGTCATTGAAGATTATATTTGCCTTTTCAGCTTATTTTTCTCTTAATTCTTCTGCTGAGATCTGAGCCGTTTACTTCTCCTCTACCCATGTCTCCTCCTCCACTCCTTATCATCCTCAGTCTTCTTCTTCTTCTTCTTCTTCTTCTTCTTCTTCTTCTTCTTCTTCTTCTTCTTCTTCTTCTTCTTCTTCTTTCCCTCTCCGCCACCTCCTCTACTTCTCCTTGCTACATTAATTCATATTTCTCAGTTCCTGCATGTTATTCTACATATACCCACATACCTCTCTCTCTCCCTTCTCTCCCTCTCTCTCTCTCTCCTGTCACCAATATATATATATATATATATATATATATATATATATATACACATCTGTTTTGGAACAGTGAATCTTAATGCGCATAAAGCTATAAATAATAGCATATAAGTATTAGGCTGAAAAGCCATTTGGATAGGAAAAGCTTGAGGCTTTAAGAGTTCAATATCCCACTGTTCCAAGAAAGAATTATTTCACGTTCTCTCGACAGTTTATAAATTCTTAAGGCGTCAACTACATATAATTCTTGCTGTTAAGAATAAAGTTTCTGAAATGAGTAGAGTAATTCAGAGAATTGCTTTTATCCAATGGTAGAACGTCTGTCATGTACACAGGAGATCTAGGTTCGTGTTTTACGAGCTACCTTAGAATTTCTACTATCCAAAAGCGTTTTTCGACCCTATATGTACATACTATTACTTATAGCTTTATGTGCTTCGAGATCCATTTTTCCAAGAAGAAATATGCATACATACATACATACATACATACATACATACATACATACACACACACACGCGCGCATGCATGCATGCATGCATGCATACATACATACATACATACATACATACATACATACATACATACATACATACATACATACATACATATAAAAGATATACACAGACATACATATACATACGAAGGGCTTCCGCACAGTTTCTGTCTACGAAATTCACTCATAAGGTATTGGTCTGTCTGAGGTTATAACAGAAGACATTTGTCCAAGGAGCTGCACTGTGGGATTGAACCCCAAACCATCTGGTTGCAAATTGAGCTTCTTAACCACGCTGTCATGCCTGTACCTTTACAATTTTCACAAACGTTAGACTTAGCAAAGGAAAGAGTCACCAGAGGACGCAATTTAGCCTCGTTATGGCCAATAACTTTATTTCAAACACGTGGTTTACTCCTGGTGGTCAACTATTATAAGGGAGACGATCCCTTCTAGAGGTTAAGGTACTCACGCTGCAACACATGGTTTCGGGTTCACTTCCACCTCGTGGCAACTTGAGCTGGTGTCTTTTACCATCACCCCGGGTCGACCAATGTTTATGTCAATTCATACTCAACAAATAATTATAAAGCTTGAATACCTTTTTTCTTTATTCAACTTCCATATTAACTGTGGTAAAAATAAATAAAAGCTCAGTCTACATTTATTGACTTGGAAAGGATAAAAGTCAAAGACGACCTCGGCGGAATTTGAACTCAGAAAATAGAGACGGACGAAATACCTATTTCTTTACTACCCACAAGGGGCTAAACACAGAGGAGACAAACAAGGACAGACAAACGGGCCACATATATTAACGGTCAAATAGTGAGAACTTTTAGAGGTTACCTGTACCTGCTCGAGACTACATGGTTGCATAAAGCCATGAAAAAACGGCAACATATATTCTAATACGAAGTCATCCTCGATTACGAGTGACCACCGCTGAAATATGACAGTAAATGGAAACATACTTATAACTGCGTGTTCGTACGGTGCGTGGACGTGCAAAGATTGTTCCACAGTCATTCGGCAGTATGTCGAGAGTTTATATCAGACGATTACACGACAAACACAGAAGTCACCACAACCTTTACCAACGATCAATGCTGTTTATGATGTCATTTCATATCTATATTAAGAAAGTATGATTATTATAAGAAGGCGAGCTGGCAGAATCGTTGGCACGCCAGGAGAAATGCTTAGCGGTTTTCGTCTGCGTTACGTTGTGAGTTCAAATTCCGCCGGGGTCGACTTTGCCTTTCATCCTTTCGGGGTCGATAAATTAAGGACCAGTTACGCACTGGGGTCGATGTAATCAATTTAATACCTATGTCTGTCCTTGTTTGTTCCCTCTGTGTTTAGCCCCTTGTGGGTAATAAAGAAATAGGTATTCGTCTGCCGCTACATTCTGAGTTCAAATTCCGCCGAGGTCGACTTAGCCTTTCATCCTTTCGGGGTCGATTAAATAAGCACCAGTTACTCACTGGTGTCGATATAATCGACTTAATCCAGCTGTCTGTCCTTGTTTGTCCTCTCTGTGTTTAGCCCCTTGTGGGTAGTAAAGAAATAGGTATTCCGTCCGTCTCTAATTTCTGAGTTCAAATTCCGCCGAGGTCATCTTTGACTTTTATTCTTTCCAAGTCAATAAAATAAGTACCAGTTGATGACTGGAGTTGATATAACCGACTAGCCACCTCCCCACACAATTTCAGTCCTTGTGCCTAAAGTAGAAATAATTATTTCTATAATTCCCACTAGTGAATATGGTTATCGACGAATATAAACTGAATAGCTTATCTCCATAACTTATCTGGAAATCGAAACCGCGATCCTCCGACCGCGAGTCCGCTGCCTAACCACTAGGCCATTGCGCCTCCTGTATGTATGTGTATATATTATATATATATATATAGATATATATATATATATATATATATATATATTATATATATATATATATATATATATATATATAATATATATATATATATATATATATATATATATATATATATAGATATATATATATATATATATATATATATAGATATATATATACATATACATATATATATATATATGTATATATATATATGTGTATATTATATATATATAATGTATATATATTGCATACACACTTACTACATGTATATACAGAGATGGATATTTTAATTTAATACTGTATCAATTGCGTATATCGAGTTTTTATTCAGTCGGGCGATTAGTAGCAACATCTGCGAAAGTTTTACTCCTTTCTTTTCCTATGTCGGAGACGACAAATTTTCGTCCGGGTATAAATGGCTGTCTGTGAATACGCAAAAGAAAAGGCAAAAAGGCTTAAAAAAAAGAAGAACCGAAATGTATCTCACGTTCTCTCTCGCCGCAGCTGGAACGAATTTCCGTTCGATATTTACCGTGTTTTTCACACTGCACACCCATAACAGATATTATCTCAGAAAAAATACAGCAGTAATTACTCTATTAACGCTGTATATCCATTAAGTGTGATACATATATGACTATTTTGTGCTTAATTTTCCTCTCTTCAAGGTTGTCATGACGTATTTTTTATAATCCGAATCTTATATCCATTTTTTTAGTATATCCGTTGATTATGTATCACAATGTTTTCAATTCTTTACAGTCTCCCTGGCGTCCTGATAAATATAAGCGTTCTGTGTCAGACCCAGGTTGGTCTGTTCAAATTGAAGATTTTATTTCTCCGCTTTGATGTCAAGCCTTGCTGGTTCATTCAACCTTAACCCTAACCCTAATAGTATAAGTCATTACGGGAACATCTACAGTATTTGATATCTATTAATTTTATTCCATTTTTTTCTTATTTATTTATTCCAGTCATTTGACTGCGGTCATGCCGGAGCACCACCTTTAGTTGATCAAATCAACCCCAGGACTTATTCTTTGTAAGCCTAGTACTTATTCTGTCGGGTTCTTTCGCCGAACTGCTAAGTTACTGAGACCTAGACCCGCCAACATCGGTTGTCAAGCGATGGTGGGGGAAACACACACACACACACACACACACACACACACACACAACACACACACACACACACACACACACACACACACACACACATATATACGACGGACTTCTTTCAGTTTCCGTTCACCAAATCCACTCACAAGGCCCAAGGCTAAAGTAGAAGACACTTGCCCAAGGTGCCACGCAGTGGGACTGAATCTGGAACCATGTGGTTGGTAAGAAAACTACTTACCACACAGCCACTCGTTATTATTATTATTATTATTATTATTATTATTATTATTATTATTATTATTATTATTATTATTATTATTTTTATTTTGATTTGGCTCAGCTTAGGTCTTATTACTGGTAGGGTTTATGTGTGTAGCGAGTTACTATCTGTAACCTTAGATATCAACAAGTTTTTAGTAATCTTTCAAGTACTTAGAACCCTCCTGATAATCCTTGCTGTCCCTAAGAGACAAACTTTCTGCAGGAGGTCTACCGGGCATTCTATTTCAATCTTCCCCAGTCTATGTCTTTGCATACTGTTCCCATCGCACCATCGCATGCTCCAAATTCCTCCAATTTCAAATCTTAAAGGATTGTATCCTTTTCAGTTCTATATTTAAGAGATGAGGAATTATTTACATTATTTACATTCGACGGACATATATCCATCGAATGTAAATAATGTGGATAATAATGTATTTATTTTTTTTCGCCCTCTTTCTTTATGATCCTGGAACCAAACGGGCATGATTGGTCGATAAGTAAACAACTTCGCTTTTCCTTATCTGTAATTGTTATGTCTGGTCTATTATTTTCTAATCTCTTGTCCGTTTGAATAGGAAATACCCACAAAATCTTATATTTCTCCGATTCTAGCACCCTTTCGACTCGATGATTGTACTATGTGTTTCTAGCTACAAATCCCCATTTCTGGCACAGTTTCCAGTGTAAAACTTTTATAACCTGGCCGTGCCTCCATTTCTTTTATTCTTCCTGTGCCAA
>NW_021826554.1:0-12235 GCF_006345805.1 Octopus sinensis | reverse complement strand
GAGCATTGTAGGAATTATAACCAGACCGTAGGTGGCTGTGTGGTAATTAGCTTGCTTACAAGCCACATGGTTCCGCGTTCAGTCCCACTGCGTGGCACCTTGGGCGAGTGTCTTCTACTATAGCCTCGGGCCGACAAAAAGCCTTGTGAGGGGATTTGGTAGACGGAAACTGAAAGAAGCCCGTCGTAAGATTAATCAACCGAAATTGCTAGGATGATCCGGTTCTTGACTGAAGATTGAAGGCTTCGAATGTCCCGTCCGTGTTTTTTGTATCGTCTTCTAAATGTTTTACGTTCTTGTCCCAGTTTGTATTTTTCTACATATAATATATATATATATGTGTGTGTGTGTGTTTGTCCCCCTGCATCGCTTGACAACCGATGCTGGTGTGTTTACGTCCCAGTAACTTAGCGGTTCGGCAAAAAGAGACCGATAGAATAAGTACTAGGCTTCCAAAGAATAAGTCCGGGAGGGGAGTCGATTTGCTCGACTAAAGGCGGTGCTCCAGCATGGCCGCAGTCAAATCACTGAAACAAATAAAAGAGATCGTTGCACGTATTTTAACAACAAAACCTTATATGGACCCCGGTTAAGAACCACTGGCTCAGTCGAACAAACTGACCCCAACACGTATTTCTTTAAAACCCTTTCCCTACCTAAAGCATTTCCGTAAGTGTGTCCAGAAAGTCCAACCTTGTAATTACAGACATTCAGTGAACCCTTATTTCATTTTGTGAGTAATACAAACCCCTTGTTTCATCTGAACCTATCTAGAGGGGTTCTGCATGGGAAATAAGTACTAGTGTAGATTCGCTCGATTAAAACCCTTCAAAAACCCTTGTTTCATCTCATGAGTAATATAAAACCTTCCTTTTTCATAGGTCCAAAGTTACTCTGGTAGCTGAAAAAACAATTGAGAACATGTATAATTGAGAACATGTATAATGAATTATCCATGGTAGCCAAGGGAAACGTGCAGTGTACTACATGTGAGACTACAAATAGTCCTCCGTCGGTTACGACAAGTGCTCAAGTTGATACGATAAACGGAACAGCTTGCTCGTGAAATTAACGTGCAAGTGGCTGAGAACTCCACGAACATGTGCACCCTTAACGTAGTTCTCAGGGAGAATCAGCATCACTCAGAGTGTGTCAAGGCTGGCCCCTTTGAAATACAGTTACTACTCATTTTTGCCAGCTGAATGGACAGAAGCAACAAAAAATAGCTGTCCCTCGATCGGTTATGATAACAAGGGTTCCAGTTAACCCGATCAACGGAACAGCTTGCTCGTGAAATTAACGTGCATGTGGCTGAGCACTCCACAGACATGCGTACCCTTAACGTAGTTCTCAAGAAGATTCAGCGCGACACAGAGTGTGAAAAGGCTGGTCTTTTGAAATATAGGTACTACTCATATTTGCCAGCTGAGTGAACTAGAGTAACGGGAAATAAAGTGTCTTGCTCAAGGACACAACACGTTGTCGGGAATTGAACTCACGACCTTACGAACGTACTAACCACTAGACCGAGCATCTGATACACAGGCGAGAGAGAAAAAGGTTAAGCTTGGTACTTACTCTTTCGGTCTTTCCTTCTGCCGACCCGCTAAGTTTACGGAAACGTAAACGAACCAACACTGGATGTCAAGTGATAGGTGGGAGGTAAATACAAATACACACACACATCTCTCTTTTTTTTTTTTTTTAAACTGTTTCAGGCTCTGGACAGTGGCCATGCTAGGACACTGCCTTAAAAGATTTAAATGGAGCAAATCAACACTAAGACTTATTTCCTATGCAGAACCACTACGTTACCGTGACGTAAACAAACAAACACACACATATATATATATATATGTATATATGCCTTACGAAGGAGATGACAGAGGAACGAGATATGTGGCGCACTGCTGCACTTGAGAAAACCCGTCACCACAACTGAATTGGGATTCTGAAACTAAGTTTCCACATAAAAAAAAACACCGAGTACACTCTGCGAAGTGGTTGGCATTAGGAAGGGCATCCGGCCGTAGAAAACCAAAGCCAAAACAGACTATGGAGTTTGGTGCGGCCATTAAGTTTTACCAGTTCCTATTAAGCCGTCCAACCCATACCAGCATGGAAAGCGGACGTGAAATGATGCTGGTGTGTTTACGTCCTCGTAACTTAGCGGTTCGGCAAAAGAACCGATAGAATAAGTACTAGACTTACAAAGAATAAGTCCTAAGGTCGATTTGCTCGACTAAAGGCAGTGCTCCAGCATGGCCGCAGTCAAATGACTGAAACATGTAAAAGAATAAAAGAATAAACACAATATGATGCGCCCTAATTGCTTTCAGGTATTTTGTTCCACGCACCCTCAGACTGATTGAATCCATCACCTTTTACAATAAGCGACTGCGGCCATGCTGGGGCATAACCTCGAAGGGTTTAGTCGGACAAATCAACCACAGTACTTCGTTTTATAAGCCTGGTAATTACTCTATCGGACACTTTTGCTGAACCGCTAAGTTACGGCAAACCAACGCCGGTTGTCAAGTGGTGGCAATGGAGACAAACACAAATACATACGCACGCACGCGTACACACACACGACAGGCTGCCATACAGTTTCTGTCAATCGAATTTATTCACAAGACATTAATCAGTCCGCGGCTCAAGTAGAAGACACTTGCCCAAGGTGCCACACAGTGGAACTGAACCCGAAACTACATGACTGCGAATCAAGCTTCATAACTTCACAGCCGTAGTTGCTTCCAATCTTGGCAGAGGGCCAAAATTCGGGGCGATCGACCTCGGCGGGATTTGAACTCAGAACGTGAAGACTCGAAACAAAAGCCGCAAGGCAATATTACTTAGCTAACCTATCGTCCTGTTATAATAGTTTCAATTTTTGGCACAAGGCCAGCAATTTCAAGGACGAGAGGCGGACGGCAGAAAGAATATTAAATATCCGCAATATTTGTGGGAGAGTGGGGGTAGTGGTGGGAGTATAGTAATCGAAGGAGAAAAGGGTCAGTTTGATCGACTCCCTAATGAATGTTTGTATAGGCATAAGGGGTACGACACATTTCGGGGGTGCGAACAGTCATTCATATCGTCCCATGTACAACTTACCACCACCACCACCACCACCACAACTACTACTACAACAACTACTACTACTCTTTTACTCTTTGTTTCAGTCATTTGACTGAGGCCATGCTGGAGTATCGCCTTTAGTCGAGCAAATCGACCCCAGGACTTATTCTTTGTAAGCCTAGTACTTATTCTATCGGTCTCTTTTGCCGAACCGCTAAGTAACGGAGACGTAAACACACCAGCATCGGTTGTCAAGCGATGTGGGGTGGAGGGACAAGCAGACACACAAACATATATATACAGATATACAACGGCTTCTTTCAGTTTCCATGTACCAAATCCACTCACAAGGCTTTGGTCGGCCCGGGGCTATAGTAGAAGACACTTGCCCAAGGTGCCACGTAGTGGGACTGAACCCGGAACCATGTGGTTCGTAAACAAGCTACTTTACCACACAGCCACTACTACTACTACTACTACTACTACTACTACTACTAATAATAATAATAATAATAATATAACAATAAGCTTAATGAGATAACAAAGAAGTTAGAAGTAGGAACGGAAATATTTAAAAAGGAAAGAAAAAGAAATTAAAAAAGGAAGAAAAAGGTGAGGGGAGGAACCAGAAAAAAGTACACCTTTATTAATCTCAAAGACAACGTGACATTTTTTTTTTTTTCCTTTTTACATTTTCAAAAATGCAATGAAATCCAAGGAAAATCAGGCATTTTAAGAAAATTCTATTTGTTCTTTATTGTTCTTACATTTTTTTCCCTTCTCCCTTCTTAAAATAGTTTAAAGATGAAAAATCCAAGAACTATTTAAACTTGTGATGGTTACACACACACACAACTATACATAGACACAGACACACATTCACGTAAACATATACATATACACATAAAAACACAGAGCATACACATGTATCATAAACAGGCGTGTTTGGGGGCACCTTATATCCCGTGTACATGCTCTCTTTCTCTTTCTCCCTATCTTTCTCCCTTAAAATGGCGCGTGTGTATCTGCACACACATAACATTATACATACATAGGATGGTTTCTCTGTGTGTGTACACGCTCGTTTATGTAGACAACATTTTCTATTTTCTAGTCCATGTAATATATATATATATATATCGTCGTTTTATAGTTTCGTAAGATTAAACGTAACACACAAATAATATATATATATATAGGTGGTGCTATTAAGTTAGACATGGCCTGGACAATCTTTGGTCGAAACATATCCAAGTTTATATATATATATATATATATATATTATATATATATTATATATATATATCTATATATATATATATATAATATATATCAATAATAACAAAGGGTAAAATTAATTAATTAAGAAGTAATCAATAATTTCACCAAGTAGAAAACGGCATGAAAAAAGGACCATTTCATGGTAAACTTAAGTAATACTAAATAATTAGTATATATATATATATATATTTCTTTACTACCCACAAGGGGCTAAACACAGAGAAGACAAACAAGGACAGACAAAGGGATTAAGTCGATTACATTGAATCCCCCGCCCCCCAAGTGTGTAACTGGTACTTAAATTATCGACCCCGAAAGGATGAAAGGCAAAGTCGACCTCGGCGGAATTTGAACTCGGAACGTAACGACAGCTGTGTGTGTGTGTGCTCGGACTTATACACATACACACATTTATTAAATTTATGACACATGCACACAGAGTAGACGCACACCTATATACATATACACAGGTGTGCTTTTAAGACACACACACACACAAATACATACATGTATACATATACAGAGAGAGAAAAACAGGCAGAGAGAGAGAGTGAAGAAGAGAAAGACAGAGACAGAAAGAGAAGGCGTAGCTATTAAATTAGCAAGTTGGCGACAACGGAAGCCAAGCATAGTGATGGCGTCGCTGGCGAAAATGACGCTAATGGTGATGGTGATGATGATGATGATGATGATGACACGGTATTGCTCGTTGTGTTGATGATGTTTAGTAAAGATGTAGGAACAACAACAACAACAACCTCAATAGCAGCAGCAGCAGTAAAAATAGTTGAAATGTGCAGGACAAGAAAAGTACGTACACAAACAGCACACACACACACACACACGTACATTGTATATGTATGCGCGCGTATCCAAATATACATACATATGCACAGGTCTTGACACCCACAAGTTATAACCCAGAATAGATACGAGACCGAGTATGAACCGGGACACCCACATACATATATATATATATATATTTATATACATGTAGTAAAAAAAACACACCGGATATTTCCTACATATGTACAGAGAGAAGTCTTGGTACAATAAGTCTTACATCAATCTAATATATACATATATATGTATGTATGTATATACCGGAGTAAACGCATAAATGTGAAACAAGGTGGAAAAAAAGAGTACTCAAATACCAGAGGTAGAGTAATATGCTTTATTTAAAAGCAGCAGAATTTAACAAAAACTCCGTGTAACAGCTTTTGTTAAATTTCTGCTGCTTTTAAATATTTATATATATATATATATAATATATTATATATATATATATATATAGTATATTATATGAATACGGATAATTTAGCATAGAAATAGAAAGACGAGTGTCAATGCCTCCTTTATAACTACCACCTGCACTCAAAAGAACTTCAGGCAATAACCATAGAACGGAAGACAGTAGCAAGAGATGAGGACAGCCAGAGATGGACTGAGAGAGAGAGAGAGCGAAAGTGAAAGAGGAGAAATTAAATATATTAGAAGGGTTACATAGACCTAACTTTATCCCATATATAGAAGTGGAATAACACACAAAAAAAAATGAACCCCGTGTCTCTCTATTTTCTGTGTCGGGACCGAACCAGACAAGCATGCGTATCTAAACCGCCGGGCCAAGTCGGTGCACGTCCGGTCATGTGGCGAGCAACACCGAATGATTCGTAGGTGTTTACGTGAGCGGGTGTATATAAATAACCAATAACCAATAAGATGTGTGTGACAATACGATTGTTCGAACACCTACAAATAAATGGTGTAGTATGTACGGAGTGACAGCATTTCTCTGAAGACGTTTAATGTATGAACAATCGACAGCTATAGGTTCGAAGTCGGTGGACATTGATCATGCTAGAGCAGCTGCCTTCTTAGATTTTTACTTCGCAATGTCGATTCCACCAGCATCTATTTTGTCGTTCTCTAATAGTCAAACCGCTAGGCTACAGGATGCAAACACGAATAACTTTCTTATTAAGACTATGAATACACACACACACACACACACACACACACACACACACAACCACATATATACGTGGGAGGTAAGCTTTCCTTGGTGTCGTCTGTTCGTCTACCAAATTTCACTACGAAAATATAGGTAAAGCCCGAGGATACAAATAGAAAACTCCTGCCAAAAGTGTTTGTGTAGCCGGATCGAACCTGGAACCACGTGGTTCAGAATCTCTTAACCAAACCGAAAACGCGCGCACGTGTATACTTCTATCTATCTATCTATCTATAGATATATAGATATATATATATATATAGACTAGTATCACGTTTAAATCCACACAACACACACACAACACACATATATATATATATATATATATATATATATATATATATATATATATAGATAGATAGATAGATAGATAGATAGATAGATAGATAGATAGATAGATAGATAGATAGATAGATAGATATATGTACACATAAATATATATACATATATAAAATGTACATATGATGTATATTTACACACATCTGAGTATAAATATGAATTAGAGACAAAACCACTATTTTGCAAAACAATATATATATATATATAATACACATACATACATGCATACATACATATATACATACATTCATACATACATACATACATACATACATACATACATAGACACATGTGCACGTGTGTGACGTCTGTGTGTGTGTGTGTGCAAGGCTGTGAATGCAGTACTGAAGACGGATGCTGCAAACGTGTAAACGTGTCTGATGTACGTAGGTGTTGTGAAGATGTATGAACAAATAGCTGTTGCGTGTAACTGTGACGACAGATGTTAAATATATGACAAGTGGGAGTCACTGTTCTTCAGCCCCAGGTCAACCATACGAGCTTGACATATGATCCGAATGGGGCTTCTAGACATCATCCCCATGCCTTCTTTCACCCAGTATACTTAGGGATACATTAGTCAATACATCTCTCCGTTTTCTTCTAGATAGAAGTGTGTGTGTGTGTGTGAGATTTGATTGCTATTTCTAGCTCGGCCAATGACCACAAAGAAGCCTTTTCGTCGGCAATGCACCAAGGCAGCGTTCGTTCTAAATAAATATCATTTAACTTGTTTCAGTCGTCAGACTGTGGCCATGTTGGGGCACCGCCCTGAAGGGGACGAATCGACCCCCAGAACATTTTTTTTTCTAAGTCTGGTATTTATTCTATCAGCTTATTTTTACTGAACCGATAACTTACGGGGACGTAAACAAACCAACACCGGTTGCCAAGCAGTTGTGGGGCTCAGGCACACAGATATATCTATGTCTACCTCTCTATTAATAATATATATATGTACACACACACTTTATATACATATATATATACACGACGGGCTTCTTTCAGTTTCCGTCTAATACCATATCCGCTGACAAGGGTTTGGCCGGCCCGAGACTATAGCAAAAGAGACTTGCCCAAGGTGCCATGCAGTACCCGGAACCATGTGGTAGAGTAGCAAGCTTCTTAACACACGGCCACGCCTGTATACAAACGATTAATCACTATCCAAAAACTGCAGTAAAAAAATCTTTTTAAAAAATCCCATTCTGGGCCTAATCTTAAAGCGAAACTACATAGTTTTAAATACGACTCGGAAAATTCTGTGTATGTGTATGTGATATGTTTAATAATAATAATATAATAATAATAATAATAATGATGATGATAATGATAATAGTAATGGTTTAAAATTTTGGCACAAGGCCAAGAATTCTGGGGGAGACGGAAGTCGATTACATCAACTTTCAGAGTTCAACTGGTACTTCTTTTATCGACCTCGAAACGATGAAAGTCAATAATGCCGATGATGATGATAATAATAATAATAATAATAATAATAATAATATAATAATAATAATAATAATCTTTACTTCATTAGCGCGGCCGCAAGGGCAGAACACAAAAGGGAAAAGGATGATACAAAATAATAATAATAATAATAATAATAATAATAATTATTATTATTATTATTATATTATTATTATTATTATCTTTGAATGAGCCTCAGCAGAAGTCCAGTACGATCAGCGGAAAGGTAAAAGAGGAAGCAGACAGCAATATATAAAGAATGTACGTATGGAATGGATAGTCTTTTACTGGTGACAGTCATTGGAGTATTGCCTAGATGGTGGTATTAATAACTTCAAGGGATTTAATCGATCTTATCGACCTCTCAGCACTTATTTTTCTCTGTGGTACCCATATATATTTTATCGATCTATAATAATAGTTGCCAGATCGCCTGGGTCGCGCATTTTGACAGAACACCGGTTACGCTTTTTGCAACGACACCGGTTCTCACATAAACACAGATACAGTTTGTATATATATATGTGTATGTATGCACACACACACACATACACACACACACACACACACACACCACACACACACACACACACACATATATACATACATATGAGATGTATTTCCGCAGAACTTCCGAATGCCAAATTCCGAGTCACAAGATCTTCGTTTAAACCGACGTATAGGTCAGAGTGTGTATGTGATTGCATTTTATCTTCATCGTTTACTTGTTGCAGTCATTGGATTGCGACCATGCTGGCGGGGGGGGGGGCACCGACCTGAAATGTTTTAATCGAATGAATCGACTCCAATTATTCTCTTTTGCTAAATTGTGTGGACGTAAATAAACTAACACTGGTTGTCAAGCAGAGGCGGGGAAACCCAAAACACACATAATTCGTCTTTGGTTTTGGAACTGGTTCTCGAAGTGCACAAGAAAAAAAATTCATGATTACGGGATTGTACCTAGAAAGTGCCCCAGTATCCCTCCGAGGCACAAGTTCAGGCAAGGTTGTTTATGGAAGACCAGCAGTCGCTCATGCATACCAATCTCCCCCTCTCCATACCACCAAAATTATTCATGCGAAAAGTAAAAGGCCGACACATCGTAGCACCAATGATATCCCAACTCATTTCTACAGCTGAGTGAAGTGGAGCAATGTGAAATAAAGTGTCTTGCTCAAGAAGACAACACACAGCCTGATCCGGGAATCGAACTCACTACCTCATGATTGTGAGCCCGACGCTCTAACCACTGATCTCCATATATATATATATATTATATATATATATATTATATATATATATATATATATATATTATATATATATATATATATATATCTATATAATATATATATATATATATATATATATATATTATATATATATTAATATATTATATATATATATTATATATATATATATATATCTATATATATATATATATGAGTCCCTGACCGTGTTGGAGTATGAGTGTGGTGAGGTTTTTGTTGTTAATAACCTCATAGAAAGTGCTGTTGTTTAGCATGGAAAGCACTATGTGTTTATACAACTCCGTGTCCATAAGGACCACAGCGCTCCCTTTGTCGGCTTCTTTGATGGTAAGGTTTTTGTCCAGTTGTAGGTCACGTAGGTTTTTCCATTCTTCCCTACTGAAATTGGATTTTATCTTGGTTTTGCCTGGGGTTAAGGGGACTCACAGAAAAAGAAAGGGATTATATCACCAATTTCAAATGCAAGCCTAGCCTTTTTTATGGCTTTCCTAAAATCCATAAAAACAAATACATCACCGAAGCCTGCAAACTCTCCTCTGACATCCACATCAACATCAAAGCACCGGAGGACCTAAAAACTAAGGCCCATCTTGGCTGGCAACTATGTGAAACACACCGCCTGAGTAATTTCCTAGACATCTTTTGAAACCTTTCCTACCCACATCAAAAGTTTCATTAGGGATGATCTGGACATGCTCAAACACTCCGAAAACAGTTAACGAGGAGGCGCTCCTGGTATCCTTTGATGTCATCAACCTCTACACCAACATCCCACATAAATATGGTATTGAGGCAATTGATTCTGGCAGAAAAAACACCCAGAGACATTCCCTGACCGCATTCACAAGACCTTTATTACGGAATCACTCAAGTCATATTACAAACAATTATTTCCTCTTCGACAACACACACTACCGTCCAAATGTGGTATTGCGATGGGTACCAGGCTGCACCAGTCCTTACGAACCTCATAAGGGTTTCTCTTCGAACTATCACTCTATGAAATATCACGCCAGAAGAAATTTGGACATGTTTTCCCACCTACCTAATGGAAAACTGGAAAAGGTATTTGGATGATTGTTCATCATATGGAAAGAACCTTATGAAAAACTTCTGGAATTCAAAACCATACTGATGAAACATACATCCCAACATCCCAATTCACTATGGAATTAAGCAAACATCATCCCCTTTCCTTGATCTCCTAATTATAAAAAAACACCTAAAAACAAATCATAAACAGACATCTATCACACATCTACAGACTCAACAACAATACCTCTCTTTAGTTCATGCCACCCAAAACACACCAGACAAATATCCCTTTCAACTTAGCTAAAAGGGTATGCCACCATTGTCTCGGATCCCAAACTCGAGAAATACGCCTTCAAGA
The DNA here is from genome assembly GCF_006345805.1 of Octopus sinensis. Lineage (NCBI taxonomy): Eukaryota > Metazoa > Mollusca > Cephalopoda > Octopoda > Octopodidae > Octopus > Octopus sinensis. The sequence goes on along the minus strand of NW_021826554.1, from coordinate 1,381 downwards.
CTCAAAAAAAACACTATGTACAACGCCAATATCCCTCCACCCTTATAGAGTATGGAATAAAACGCGCCAAAGAACTAGAAACATTACACTGAAAACCACCAACCCAACACCACACACAACCCCAAAATACTTCCATACATTTCACCCACAACCACAAAAACATCGAAGCATACAAACCTCAGTCTATTGTCAACAGACCCAAAAATGAAAAAACACTTATAAATACACTCTCAAAATCCTCAAATGTAAAAGGCAACACAAATCTTTAAAAAAAACTCTTGACAAATGCCAAACTTCACACACCACATCCACCCCCAGCAGTTAAAAAATGTGCACGCCCAAAACTGTGGGACCGGCTCTGAATTATCTTCAAACAAGGAACAAAGTTAAAATCAAGACCAACTTCTCCTGTTCTCCGAGAAACTTATCTACGTTCTCACATGCGCTGGTTGCCAACATAATTATGTTGGACAACAAACGAGCCCCGTTACGTAAAAGAGTAGCAGTGCATAAAGAACAAATAAATTCCCGGAATACCGGCAAATTCCACTGAGGACCACATAGACTCATGCGCTAAAGACAAAAATCCCAAATTCTACATATTCCCCTTCTACCAATGTAAAGACGGAATCCACCACACAGCAGAGAATTAACAAGGAGAATTTCTTTATTGAAAATTCAAAACGCATCTTAATATGCAAACCTCGTTGATCATACTTCTTTTTTCTACCTCATTCTTCAATGGATGGACTAACACAAATACATAAGGATACCATGCAGTCATCACTTCAAGCTAAAAACTTATATTCTCTAAATATCATTATTATTAGTATTATTATTAGTATTATATTATTATTATTATTATTCATTATTATTTTTTTATTATATAGACATAACAATCTGAAATGTAATTATAATTGTTTTATGCAAATTTATATAATTAGAAAACATATAAATAAAGTGTTAAAATTGTATGTTAAGTTAGCAAACAATTTATATAAAAAAAGATAATGCAAATGAAGCTAAAATGATATAATTTTATAATTAAGGTTTAGTAACACCCTTTATTACAAAAAATTGATAAACACAAATTGAAGAGCTTAAAACCCATAGAGTTGTCTCCCCTTATTCACAACACAGGAACTGGACTATATATTCCTGTTTGTGCCATTTACTTAAGAGATACCCTTAATTAAATTAAACAACACATGGATTTAATCCATTGGCTCTCAATACTTCAAGGTAATTTTTGTCGTGAACTATCGTTAAACTCAAGATGCACAAAGACTTTACAATGTATCGGAGTACCTAGTTTTAAATTTTTTTGTATATATTTATTATTATTTTTGCAAAAACAAATGTATTTTCTTTTTTTCCCTCC
>NW_021826553.1:10000-11977 GCF_006345805.1 Octopus sinensis | reverse complement strand
GGGAGATTTGAACTCAGAACGTAATGGCAGACGAAATACCACTAAGCATTTTGCCTGGCGTGCTAACGTTTCTGCCAGCTCGCCGCCATATATAGGCACATGAATAGCTATGTGGTAAGAAGTTTGCTTTCCAACCACAGTGTTTCAGGTTCAGCCCCACTTTGTGGTACCTTGAGCAAGTGTCTTGTACTATATAGCCTTAGGTTAACTATAGCCTTTGGCTGACTAAAACCTTGGGCCAATTAAATCCTTGGGCCAACTAAAGCTTTGGGCCAATTAAAGCCTTGGACCAACTAAAGCCTTGGGCCAATTAAAGCCTTAGGCCAATTAACGCCTTGGGTCACTTAAAGCCTTGGGTCAGCTAAAGCCTTGGGCCAATTAAAGCCTTGGGTCAGCTAAAGCCTTGGGTCACTTAAAGCCTTGGGCCAACTAAAGTCTTGGGCCAGCTAAAGCCTTGGACCAACTAAAGCCTTTGGTCAACTAAAGCCTTGGGTCAGCTAAAGTCTTGAGCCAGCTAAAGCCTTGGACTGACTATAAAGCCTTGGACTGGCTAAAGCCTTGTGCCAACTAAAAACTAGGATCAACTAAAGCCTTGGGCTAACTAAAGAGTTGTGTCGACTAAAGCTTTGGGCCTACTAAAGTCTTGTGATTAGGTTCGGTGGACAGAAACTCAAAGAAGCCTATTGGATATATATATATGTCTGTGTGTATGCCTTTGTGTGTGAACTGGTCTTCATGTTTGTCTCCACAACTTAAGCAGTTTTGCAAAAAGAGGCCAACAGAGTAAGTACCAGGCTTAGGAAATATAGTTACACTGGGATCGATTTATTTGAGTGAAATTCTGTTTGTCAGTGCCCCAGTATGGCCACAGTCTAATAACTGAAACAAGTAAAAGCTAAATGATATATGCATCTGCTTTGTTCTCCAGGTTCCCATCAAAGCTATTCAAGGATGTCTTTATGTACGAATATCTGGTCATATTTACAACGAAATGAGTGACTATGAGAGACTGGCGGAGGCTGTGCTGGAGATTACGGTCAGAAGAAAACAAGAAGGGCAAGTGGAATAATTAAGACCACGGAATACACCAATATGCATGCGTGCACATGCACATACGGAATACTCAACAATGCTGCTTATAACAATGAGGATAATGTTATTAAATATTAGCATTTCAAAGAAGTTCTGCATTTTGTTGATCTCATTCTTGATTGTTATTGAAATGGTTTTTTCCTATCTAAATGTCTTCGTCCCAAATTGATTGCAACAAGTGTGTGTGTGTGTGTGGTGTGTGTGTGTGTGTAGTATATATATCGCTTTACTCTTTTATTTGTTCCGGTTATTTAAATGCAGCCAGTTTTAGTGGAGAGAAATCAACTTCGAACTTATTCTTGTAAGCCTAGTACTTATATCAGACTCTTTTACTGAACTGCTGAACTGTACGGAGACATTGGTTGTCAAGTGAACGATAGGGAGACAAAACGCATACACTCACACATAGATAGATATATGATATTATATATATTATATAGATATATATATATATATATGCATATAATATCTATCGTGTGAGTGTATGCGTTTGTATGGCTGACGATTAGTAAGAGAGACACAAATAAGTAAGAGAAAACAAAGGACCACTGATGGTCACAGGAGTGTGACGAAAGAACTCTGGCTGAAATAAGATTAAGATAATGTAAAAAATAAATAACACTGAAGCAAATAACACCAAATATAAGTGCATGTGTTTCTATTGGCTAAACTGGCAAAATGACCATTCCGAAATACAACAATATATATATAGTATATATATATGCTTATATATATATATAGATATATTATATATATATGCGTATAGATATATATTATATAATATATATATATATGTATATGTATGTATGTATGGTATTATTATATATATATTATATATATGCATGCATATATATATATGCATATATATATATATATATATATGCA
>NW_021826553.1:2500-5000 GCF_006345805.1 Octopus sinensis | reverse complement strand
GTAAATTTCTGCGGCAGCCAAAACATAAGCCTCTAACTGATTCTCGAACTCGTCGGTGAGAACTTGCCGTGGCTTTTTGTATCCACTAAGACTGTGATCGTTGTTGTTTGCTTCAGCGGCCTTGGTGCAGTAGCGAAACAGAAATTTTAAAGGGATGCCAAATGTTCTCGAAGCTTCTCGCAAGGAGATGACACGAGATCGGACCTGTTGAATAGCCTGTTGGATTACATCCTGTGGAAGGGTTGCCCTCTCGCTCTTGCGTTTGTAGTGACAATGACAATGTTAGATCTAGGTCTGTAAAGAGAGAGAGAGGGGGAGAAAAAAAAAGCAATTTAGCTCATTGCATAATCCAACAGTGAAAGCAAAACGAAGCTCTGAGTGATTACCTACTTTTTAGTTAGCCTGATCACGGCATAACTTCATGCTTATATATCAGTGGTACAGGTTACAAAGCTGAGGCAGTGTACAAGCTGTTGACTAAGTAGGTAGCGGTATGAAGATAGAATAGGTTGGCATAGATAAAGATAGCTGGTCGAAAACTATAGCAAGCAATGCATAAATTACTCAATGAATTGTTCCATTGTACCAGGCATGAATCAAATAGCAAACACACTTAGTTAAAATGGGAATAGATACAGTCTGTGAATCAGTGTAAGAAACCTACAACAACTTTATCACAGGCCGGGGCAAGTTGATACCCTCTGTCAACGTGCCCCTGTTTCCATGTGTCAACTTGCCCCGACCCCGTTTCCCTCGTAAATGTAAACACTGAGAGAAAACCACTAGGGTTTCTCAAGGATCCATTTGTATAGGGTCGTGAGAGATATTTTACTAACTCCTTAAGGTTTAATACACATAATGCAGTCTTAAACAATATCCAAAATAACTAATTATCAAACTCTCACAACGGCGACGAAATCAAATGAGGGGGAAGCTTATACTAACAACACTACTATGATGTCATTAAATCATCCGAAAGTAGTTTCGCATTTTCTCTAGAGAAAATGTGTCAACTTGCCCCGGTTTCCTCTACTATTGTACAAATCCTTTTGGCTAAGCTATAAGTGTTATCAGGGACATATCTTTTGGTATATTTCGGACAGCGTGAATTGAACGAACGATATTGTTTGGAGTTCGTACGTTAATAATAAACGTACGTCTGTATTTGGTTATAACTTTCTTTATAATGATGGCTGAAACTGGGATTTGCTGTTGGTTTTATTCCTATTTCTTTACTACCCACAAGGGGCTAAACACAGAGGGGACAAACAAGGACAGACAAACGGATTAAGTCGATTACATCGACCCCAGTGCGTAACTGGTACTTAATTTATCGACCCCGAAAGGATGAAAGGCAAAGTCGACCTCGGCGGAATTTGAACTCAGAATATAACAGCAGACGAAATACCGCTGAGCATTTTCGCCCGACGTGCTAACGTTTCTGCCAGCTCGCCGCCTTTTGGCTTTATTCCGTGGTGAATTGAATATTTTCATTAATTTCATTGAGAATCGTTTCAAATCCTCCCTTTCAGTTTCTCTGTGCTTTCATTCCATAGAATGAAACAATCCTCGAGGTACTTTTTCCAGTTTTCTTTGCATGTATATTGAGAAGCGCTTCCATATTTTCTCCTAGTCTTATTTGGTATAGCGTGATCCCTAAGCAGCTCATAACTAGATTCCCAAATGAGGGGGCTGTTTTCGTCCCCATTGCAGTATCAGATTTCTGTCGAAAAAAGTTGTCATTAAACATAAAATAATTATTATCTAGAAGAAATTCTATTTCTATTTTAATTCTTTTTTTTTTATGTGTTACGGGCGTGGTAGGTTTCTCTAATATAATTATCCAACCAGAATTTAACGGCCTCAATTCCTACATCGTGTGGGATGTTTGAACAGATTCGTTTATCAGCCTCTCTTATTGCTATTTCTTCGTCATCTCATAATTTATTTAAGTCGTCTCATTCATTCTCGCTGAAGTATGCTTCGTGCTTTTGCTTATGTGTTTGTTGATATGAGTAATTCAAAAAATATTCACAGAAATATATTCAAAGGTCTTGTTCATACCTCTTGGTGAGGTGTACCTACTGCCGTTCATTACTATCGACTCGTCATTGTTTTTGTCCTAGAGTTCTTCGGTGAGTCATAATTTCCTACAGCATTCAGAAATGCCGTCTTTCATGCCTAGGACGCGGTTAGCCATGACAAGGACGCCCATAGAACTGCTTAGTAACATCTGGAGCAGCGAAAGTGTTCAAACTAAGTTACAAACAAGGTCGGTGCAAGTGCTCGCTTGGCCGACCTCGTGTGTGCCGTTGGCGATTTTCTTCCTCTGTCTTCCCTTCTCTGGATCTTTCATTCTCCTATGTTTCCGACGAAGAGCTCCGCTCGAAACGTTAAACCCTCTTTCTTACCTTCTTTCCTGAGCCTCCAATAATACTATATTTGTTCCACGTCCTCGCGTTGTTGTATTTTTTGTGCTTTCTTGTTTGGATTAACTAAC
>NW_021826552.1:0-12636 GCF_006345805.1 Octopus sinensis | reverse complement strand
CTTGCCTGATTTTCACGTTTTATTTACAATCTTATAATGATATATTATAAGATAATATATTATAATTGAATAAAATAAAATGAAATAGTAGAATGTTAAATGTTTATTCTGATTGAACTAGTACTTTCATGCATTGAATTCTGCAATCTTCAGGTTCATGTAGTAGTGTTGACAGTCATGCTTCACAATTTTTGACTGCATGTATATATATACATATAGATGTAGGTACGTACATATATCTATGTATTTATGCATATGTTTTATTTATCATTTTGTTATTATATGATCGAACGCCACGCATCCACTTCCAAGTAAGTTTGATCTATATATATATACATACATACATACATATATACATACATATATTTAATCATAGGATATGTAACACACTGCCGATATACCAGTCTTGAGAAAATCAGGCGTCTCAAACGACCAGAAAGGAGAAAGCTAATTCGAAGACTACAGGTCCAATCCATCATTGGAACTGTGAAAATCTGTAAAACTTTCCAGAAGTTTATCATTTGAATATATATCAGCATGTCTAGATATGGAACTATATGCATGAGAATACATACATAAAACATACAAAATTGCACATACATACATACATACATACATACATACATACATACATACATACATACATACATACATACATACATACATACATACATACATACATACATACATACATAGATACATACATACATAGATACATACATATATACAAACATACAAAAATACCCTGTTGTTGATTTTGAAATTCAAATGAAGGAACCTTGAATCAAGGTTAGAAACCGGTTCTTTCTCTATTGGCAAGAAATCTTGAAATAAACTGAATAATGACATACATACATTGTTATATTTCGGATGATCATTCTTTCTTTCCAAATAAGAAACACATGCACATTCGTTCTTCACTCGTTTATTACCATTCTTATTTAACTAATGTCCACTATCCGGAAATCTTTCGTCACATATCTGTGACCTCTTCAGTAACCCTTTCCGTCCTCGTGTTCCGCTTAGTCCATACTGTCTTTCTACGATGTGTATCCTTATCTGCGCATGCGTTTGTGTCCGTGTGTGTGGGGGGGGGGCGTACGCGTGTCTATATTTTTGAACGTGTGCTTATTTGTGTGCCCGTGTATTCATATATTCTTTTATTCTTTTACTAGTTTCAGTCATTTGACTGCGGCCATGTTGGAGCACAAATCGACACCAGGACTTATTCTTTGTAAGCGTAGTACTTATCGGCGTCTTTTGCCGAACCGCTAAGTTACGGGGACTTAAACCAAATCGCTGTCAAGCGATGGTGGAGGAGAGACACATACACACAAATACATACATATATATACATATATACGACGGGCTTTTTACAGTTTCCGTCTACCAAATCCACTCAAAAGGTTTTGGTCGGCCCGAGGCTATAGTAGAATACACTTACCTAAGGTGCCACACACTGGGACTGAAACCAGAACCTTGTAGTTGGGAAGCAAGCTTCTTATCATACAGCCACTCCAGCGCCTATTATTTAGACATGATTCGACCAAAGATTGGTCCAGGCTATGTCGAACTTAATAGCACTACCTGATAGGATTAGCTAAATCTCTTTTAAGTCAAGTCTTGTGGTATCATGATCCATTAGAGTAGGGAGTTCTTATTGAGTGAGTTGTATCCGGGTATAGGTGGCTTATCTGGTATTCGTTGAAGAAATTTGTCGAGGTTCCGTTTAAAGGTGTTGGGATCCTTTTCCCCTTTGATCTGTTTCGGGATAATGTTAAATAGGGCAGGGCCTGTTGAGGAAAAGTAATTATGTTGCAGTGTATTTAATATATAATATAAAGAAAATGGAGAGTGTGAACACAGAAAATCAATTTATTTACATAATTGTAGTCAATATTATGTGTATATATACACACTTATATGGAACACTTATATGTCAAGTCACTTTTGAGTGCTACTGGTAACATGTAACCAGTACAACCTGTTGCATGGTCGAGTCGTCGGCGACTAAACCGGCAACCCCACCAAGCTTGTTTGGTGAGGGGGGTGTTTATTGGACATCCTGCGGGATGAAAAACAAAACCCGTCAAAGGGCGGAGGAACTCTTGAGAGTCAACGGCCATCCAATAAATGTCTTAAGGCTGTATCATGCGCGGGGATATAGAAATAATCGAACTGAATACCCGATCGCGCGGTTAAACCATTGGGAGTGAAGGACTCCTAGCCTTTGTTAGGGCATCCTTCTAGGAGAAGGTAACTTAGGTAACTGGGATAACTCCGACATAAAACCTGCGGTCAGTGGTTACCGATGATGTTGACTTGTTCTTTTCGGATTATGACTGCTGTTGCTTAGTGAGTGGATTGACTCAGTGCACAGCCTTTCCTCACTTTAAAAAAAATCTTCCTGCACAGGCATTGCACGATAACAACATTGATTAAGCTTCGTGCAATAGCCATACTCGATAACGAGGGAGCAGCCACCATATGGAACACACTTGACGAGTTAACACATTCTTTCTATCTATCAAGTCCATATACACACACATGTGAAACGCATATGCATATTTTCCATCGCCTTCGACCACTAAATAGTACAAGATGGTTCGCACACATATAATCGGCATTTATTTCTTCATGTTTGCATGGATCCGACGGAAGTATGCTGGGACAGTTTCCTACAATTGGATGTCCTTCCCGTCGCCAACTCTAAGTCTTATAGACTACTGAACAAGCAGCCTTGACTGTGCTTTTGCGTTGGACTGCAAGCAAACGATACAGTTGGTGAAGCCATTGTTTACAACCAGTGAGGGAACGCACGTGATGACAAGACAAGGAAAATACAAACTCACAGACACATGCACACACATACATGCACGAACGCACACACACACATATATATACCCATTACGCGCATATAATTATGTACACACATACACAGATGGATTTATATAAATATAAATATATATATATGTATATATATGATATATATATATATATATATATAGAGAGAGAGAGAGAGAGAGAGAGATAGATAGATAGATAGATAGATAGATAAAGATATAGACAGACAGACAGACAGACAGACAGATAGATAGATAGATATGTTTCTTTATTAGCCACACAGGGCTGCACACAGACAGAGCAAATTACAAGGTAGAGCTTTTCTTTTGGGGGTAAAAAAAAGGGCGTTGGTTTTCGATCAAAAGGGATCGTAAAAGGAAAGAAAGAGGACAAAAAAAGGGGAGGATTTAGAGATAGATAGATAGATAGATAGATAGATAGATAGATGTAAGATCCAAAAATCGAGGTGAAGGAAGAAAGTAAGCTTCAAGCAATCTGTAGAAAATATAAAAAACAACTTTCAGGAACAATAGTGGTTTATTGGGCCGAAGGTTGTGGGATTTTTCCGTATCAAAGTACGATAAGTTGAAAGAAATTATTTTATATTTCACGGTAGGCAGCCAGTGTTGTCAGGTATGCGAATAGAAATAGGTAAGGAATGGAATAGATAAAATAGGTAAGGAATGGAATAGATAAAATCTGGACTACATGTGTTTCATAGCGGGCGGTACTTCGGAAGCGGTAAATATCCAAGCAAGATGTATACCGAAGGCTACTCTTCAGACCGAGGGAATCCTGATTATATGAAATTTACATTGTCTTTAAGAGGCCGAGGTTAACACAAGGAGGATTCGATCAGGATCAAGAGAGTAGCCTGCGATGGACACCTCGCTTTCATATTTACCACTTCCGAGGTTGACCTCGCTATGAAACACATGACTATCCCGGATGTTATCTACTCCATTCCTTAACTTTTGCATATATAAAAAGTAGTCCTGTCTAACTTACTATTTCATCGGGACCAGGAAGTGCGTTCAAAATAAACCAGCATTACCGCTAATGGTGGTGGCCCAGGATGGCTACAGCTACGGGCTGAAACCGATTATACAATTACATATATTACTATTAGCGATATGTATGTGTGTGTGTGGCTGTGTGGTAACAAGCTTGCTTCCCAACCACATGGTTCCGGGTTCAGTCCCATTGCGTGGAACTTTATAATATATATATATATATATGGTGGGTGTCTACACCTTATGCAAAATTTGACCACCTTCTGAACCTACGCATTAGAACCATAAAGGCATCTGATGTGGCTTTTTAAATCAGACAAGGTTTTGAAAAGACACCCACATTGATTGCACATCCGATTTGGACCACCAAGAGTTGCAGATAAGTTCTGATCTTTATAGATCTTAAAATGTCTCTTGAGGCCTCCGTTAGATTTGCAAACCTTCTGGCATACATTGCATTCATATGTGTGCACAGACATATAGGCAGAGCAGTTGGTGGAGGTTCGTTCTCCATGGGTTCGCAAATGAGATTTGAGCCCAGTAAAAGAAAGACATGGTCTGTCACAAACTGTGCACACATAAAGGCCATTGTCATTCAGTACTCGATCGTAACATTCTTCCTTAAATCACTTTTGAGTCTTGCATGGGTTATCCTAGCATCTTCAAACGCTTTTACTCCACACTTTCATTCGCCATCCAGCTCGATCCGAAGCAAGGGTTTCTGTCCTCTGGTATCCATTCCAATATATATACATATATATACATACGTATATAAAAATAAATAAATGGATATAATATATAAATATATATATATATATATATATATACACATATATACATACATATATGTATATATATATATATATATATAATATATATATATATATATATATATATATATATATATATATATGTGTGTGTGTGTCTGTATGTGTATATATATATATATATATATATATAGTGATAAATCTCAGAGCGAGTTATAAACAGTAGCGGTAACACATCGTGACGCATATTTGCCATTTGAATATGGCTAACCCATAAGGGTGGATGCTACTGTAGTTTGTAGCCCCAGGAAGATATCTCCTCCAAATATGCGTCACGATGTGTTACCGCTACTGTTTATAACTCGCACTGATATTTATCATTGTTTGATTTCACTTTTTCAATATCAGTGTCAATCGACACTGGAAAAAGTATATGTATTTGTGAAGGGATCTGACTTCTCGTCGACAACCATGATTGTCACACGCTGATGAAAGGTAAACACCTTGAAACTCGGGTACGTGTGTATCATGAGTTGAAGACGGGGAGGATGACTCCCCTTCACAAATACTGAGAGGACACAGATAGTGTGTCTATAGCCAGCTGGAGGAGATATCTTCCTGGGGCTACAAACTACAGTAGCATCCACCCTTATGGGTTAGCCATATTCAAATGGCAAATATGCGTCACTATATATATATATATATATAATATATATATATATATATATATAATATATATATATATATATAACGTGTATATATATATATCATCGTTTAACGTCCGTTTTCCAAGCTGGCATGGGTTGGACGGTTTCACTGGCGACTGGCGAGCTTGGAGGCCGCACCAGGCTCCAATCTGATATGGCAATGTTTCTACAGCTGGATTCCCCTCCTAACGCCAGCCACTCCGAGAATGTAGTGAGTGCTTTTTTACGTGCCACGTTCACGGGGAGCCATTCAGACGGCTCTGGCAACGACCCACGCATGAATGGTGCTATTGCGTGCCATCAACACGGGAGCCAGGCAGGCGACACTGGTATCGGCCACAACTATAATTTCCATTTGATTGTGATTTGATTTGATTTTGATTTAATTGACTCAACAGGTCTCATCAATCACGGCATATCGCCCGACGATTCAAAGGTACTTTTCAGATGGGCAAGTTATGCGTCACTGGTGTACGCTATGGCTGTGATCTCACTTTTCTCAATAACAGCATATCTCCAGAGGTCTCGGTCTTTCGTCATTGATTCTGAGGCCCAACGTTCGAAGGACATGCTTCACCACCTCATCCCATGTCTTTCTGGGTTTTCCTCTTCCACGGGTTCCTGCCGCTGTTAGGGAGTAATACTTCTTCACACAGCTCTCCTCATCCATACGTGGCACATGACCATACATGCTTCTTATATCCAACATTTCTCTCAGGGCGCTTACACTCTGTCGTGTGTGCACACTGAAATTACACAGCCAGCGGATCATATTAGCTTCGTTTCTTTCGAGCCTAAGCATGTCTTCAGCAGTCACAGCCCATATTTCACTGCTGTATAGCATGGCAGTTCGCACATATGCATCACGAATCTACGTTTCGCTCTGAGCGAGAGGCCCTTTGTTGCCAGTAGAGGTAGGAGCTTTCTGAACTTTGCCCAGGTTATTCTTATTCTAGTCGCAACGCTCTCTGAGCATCCACCCCCACTACAGACTTGGTCACATAGGTAGCGGAAGTTATCAACTACTTCTAGTTTCTTCCCCTGGCATGTGATGGAATCAGTTTTCTGAGCATCTGCGGTGTTTATTGCTCCTGTGCATCTGCTGCACACAAAAGCTATCTTCCTAGTTAATCTTCTTTTGATATTGCTGCACATCTTATGATTCCATAACTTACAATGGGTACATCTTATGGAGTTTCTACCTACACCTTTTCTACAGATCGAGCAGGGCCATCTACTTGAAAGGGTTTGTGATGTATTCGCCTTCCTACTTACTAGGACTATGGTTTTTGCAACGCTGACTTTAAGGCCCTTCAATTCTAAACCTTACTCTCACACCTGAAATTTCTTCTCTAGTTCTGGTAGAGATTCCGCTATGAGAGCAAGGTCATCAGCATAGATGAGCTCCCAAAAGTAGCCTGTCTTGAATTCCTCTGTTATTGCCTGGAGGACTATGATGAATAAGAGGGGGCTGAGGGCTGATCCTTGGTGGACCCCTACTTCTACCCAGAATTCTTCACAATAATCATTGCATTGCCAATCCTTACCTTACAAACGGCATCTCTGTACAAGACCTGTACAACTCTTATTAACCACTTGTCAATCCCCAGTTTCCACATCGCCCACCAGATTGGGGAAGGGGGACCCTGACAAAGGCTTTCTCCAAGTTAGCAAAAGCCAAGTATAGAGGTTTATCTTTGGCTAGATATTTCTCTTGCAGTTGCTGTACCAGGAATATAGTATCGTTGGTGCTTACACCTGGCACAAAACCGAACTGCATCTCATCTAAGCAGACTCTCTCCTTAATTAGTTGGGCTATTGCCCTCTCCGTGACCTTCATCATCTGATCCAGCAGTTCGATACCCCTGTAGTTATTTCCATCTAAAGCATCACCTTTACTTTTATAGCAGTTGACTATGGTGCTGCTACACCAGTCATTGGGTATGACTCCATCATGGACTACCTGGTTTACAATACGGGTGATAGGCCATGACCCACACCACCAGATATTTTAAGCATCTCAGCAGTGATTCCTGACTTCATGTCCTTAATAGCTTTATCTACTAGGGTGCTATTTATTCAGGTAACTGGTCCTTCTATTGGGTCAACATTTGGCAGGCTCTCCTCCTCCCATTCATTCTCCACATTCAGCAGCCTTTCATAATGGCTTCTCCATGTCTCTTTCTTCTCCGAAACATCAAAATCAAGTGCACTATCATCCATGCGGACACATTTCTCTCCTATGACATCACGGTTTTCTCTCACACACTGTCTTGCAATCCGAAATACTTCAGTTATTTGATCCTCACATCGCTGATCATTGGCAAACTTCTTTTCTGCTTCTCCCTTGGCTATGTATACCTGTCGACCATACTGGGTATGTGCACGTGTGTGCGGATATGTATATGTGCACATGTATGGTTCCATACATTATTAATTACTCTCGTTACTCTTTTTTTACTCTTTTACTTGTTTCAGTCATTTGACTGCGGCCATGCTGGAGCACCGCCTTTAATCGAGCAAATCGACCCCGGGACTTATTCTTTTGTAAGCCTAGTACTTATTCTATCAGTCTCTTTTGCTGAACCGCTAAGTAACGGGAACATAAACACACCAGCATCGGTTGTCAAGCAATGCTAGGGGGACAAACACAGACACACAAACACACACACGCATATATATATATATAATATATATATATATATACATATATATATACATATATATATATACATATATACATATATACGACGCGCTTCTTTCAGTTTCCGTCTACCAAATCCACTCACAAGGCTTCGGTCGGCCCGAGGCTATAGTAGAAGATACCTGCCCAAGGTGCCACGCAGTGGGACTGAACCCGGAACCATGTGGTTGGTAAACAAGCTACTTACCACACAGCCACTCCTGTAAACTTTTCTTAAATTTTTTGTGTTTATTTGAAGTATAAGAACTTAATCTATAATCGCTAATATCTGTAATGGCTGAATATCCACTTTCCCAGGAGATTGATGGGCAGTCGTGGTCTGCATGAATGGCCAGCCAGGAGTCCCAACTTAATAACCCTGTGACTTCTTTCTTTGGGGGGGGGGGTGTTAGTTAAAGGAACAAGTCTTCTGTATCAAACCAAAGACTTTGAAAGAACTTGAAGGGCGAATACGAGAAGTTACATCTTCCAACCCATAAGAGTTCGTTTTGGTAAAATTCAGTTGATGCAATTCCTGGGCGACCGAAGAAGCTGATGGCGACGTCTGGAGCCCATATCGAACTTTAAATAAAACTTCATACTAAAATACTTACTTTGATATCTATTTCATTGTAAAAGTTGTAATTAATAAATAATTTATAAGTATTAAAAAAAAAATAGGGAGTTACTCTTCAATCATCCTATTGTGACCCCCTTCGGTCATGAATGACCATGGGATTACACCTAGAAAGTTACCCTCCGAGGCACAAGTCTGGGCAAAGTTGTTTATGGAAGACCATCAGTCGCCTATGCATACCAGCCTCTTCTCTTCACGCCACCGATGTTATCCAAGGGAAAGGCCAATACAGCTTGGCACCAGTGACGTCGCAGCTCATTTATTAACGTGCAAGTCGCTGAGCACTCCACAGACACGTGTACTCTTAACGTAGTTCTCGGAGAGATTCACCGTGACACAGAGTGGGACAACGCTGGCCCTTCGAAATACAGGTACAACAGGTTTCACCACCACCCCCTGCCGGAGCCTTATGGAGCTTTAGGGGTTTTAAACCGCGATCCTACGACCGCGAGTACGCTGCACTAATCACTGGGCCATTGTGCCTCCACCAGTCATCCTATAGATTCTGCAAAATATGGATAGTTTATCCTGTTCATGCTATATTATTAGCATTATACTGCATTTGAGAATAATATTATTTCCTTATCTGTATCTTTCAATACAACCCAACGCTTCTAAAGCAAACTTTGTTGACTTTCAACGTAAGTTGAATTTAACACACACACACACAAAATACACAAATATACACATTGAGAGAGAGAAGGATATATATATATATATATATATATATACAGTATAAAATCTTATTACGAATAAGTGAACGCCGAATCATCATTCGTTTTTTGTATTCTTTATTTTATTTCATAATATATATATTTTTTAAACTTCATTCTTCTCAAAATTCTCAAAATATGTATTTGGTGACATTTTATTACATTTTTTTTATTAAACTTATTTCTTTGTTAAATTAGTCCATTATGCTATGTTAGTTTATATACATATATATTTGTTAATATTCTACTGTATGTTTTAAGCAATCTGTGTATGTATGTATGTATGTATGTATGTATGTATGTATGTATGTATGTATGCATGCATGCATGCATGTATGTACGTATTCATGTATAAATGTATGCATATATAAATGTGTGTGAGTGATTGTGTTTAATAAACTAACTGAACTCTCTTCTAAAATCAATCAAAATCATTTCACTATATAACAAAAAAAAATGAAAAAAAAAAATGAAAAGTTGAAATAAATTACATTTATTAATGCACTTATTAACCCCGGAACAATGAAAGGAATAGCCGACCACTTCGGTGGGATGCGAACTCAGAACGTCTTGAATCATGACTTTTTATGAATATACTTCGCTTTTCATGTTTTAGCGAAATCTGAAATCGAATCCTTTCATATTTCGCTAAAATATGTGTATCAGTCAAATACTGGGGATGATACAATCGACTCCACCTTCCCTCCCAACCCACAAAAATGTGTGGCCTTGTGCCTATATCAGGAATTATGAATACACTTTTGGTAATATATTTTACGTGAAGACTATTCACACCTTACCATTCTTTAATGTTTTAAGACGTTTGGTAGTTTGAGAGTAAGATGAATGGCAGTGACTTTGCCTTGTTTATCTTTACATTTCGTTCATTTGTTTCAAAATTTCAGATCCACGTTTTTCGTTTCACTTAATAGGTTTTTTTTTCCCCTCTTCCATTTTTATATATGTTGCTAAATGTTCAATAACATTCCATTATTCTTTCTCGTTATTGAAATGTGACTGTTAGCGTAATGGCACACATTTAGTGAAGTGTGTAGTTGAAGTATGACGACATTTCGTCAAGTCAAACAAACTCTGCCTCTTTCAAGCTGCGATTTTACGTTTTCTATCAATGAAATATATATAAAAAAATATGCTGATCTCAGCCAAACACATTTTTTAGTACCAATGAACAATATAACCTTTTATACTTAACCCAACATAAGTCCTTCAAACGAGCATGTTTAGTTAATCTTGAATCACATCTGTGATTTAATGTCTTTTAACTTCTTCTCTCAAATGAGAACGAATTTAGTGCATTTAAACTGTTGCTAATCAAGGAACGAGCTTTACAATTAGCGGAACACAGATCTTTTCAGTTGACAATAAAGATATGTTCTATAATTCATCGTAATTACAAGTTCACAGCAAATATAACTGAGGCAGTGTTTAAGTGTGTAGCTAAACTTAATACTGCCTGAATGACAATGCACGATGTTTTTATCCTATTTTTTCAAAACAGTGGACTGTGAATTGTATGATATCTTTTGCTTCGTCCAAAGATGCTTACTACACCTTACCAACCAGCAGAGCGCTTTTTAGACTCAGGGCCAACATAGTTCCAATTTGACTGTGGTGATGTGGGGGTAACGTCCCCAACGAACTGTAGGCATTATTGTGTTAAGATAGTGTGTTTTCCCGCCGTTTCACATGATTAATTTCCACCAACTGACAAAGCGGTCAGTGGTGATGGCTCTGAAACAGAAATGCCCAAACCAATTCCTTGCTGATGCTGTGGATGATGTTGGTGGTGGTGGTGATGATGATGATGTTGTTGTGACGGCTGTCCATTGTGGTGGCCGTTGCTGCTGTTATTGCTGGTATTATTGTTATTATTATTATGATTGTTGTTGATTGGTGAGGAATCTCGCTCTAACGCAAGTGATGATATAGGCTTGCCTGGCGACGGAGTATATACATGGGCAGTGGCTGCCGACATGTTAACTGGGCTGCCCATATTGGGACTTGACGTCGACGGACTTGGTGTCAGGGCAGATGATGTTGAACGAGAAACGATCGAGTTGGGAGCAAGTCCAAGATTGGATACCACCGTACCATTATTTAGACTGGTTGTAATTGGACTGTGTTGGTTGTGACCATGCAAGGTAGGAGGACTGCCTGATGTCTTCACGTCTGTAAAATAGAAAAAGAAAAGCTCATGACACAGTGGCAAGAATTACATAAAAGGTTGTTTAGTCAATTTGATAATAAGTAGCACAAAACATTTCCGAGGTGTAGCAGAATGTGTAAGCATGGAGACCCAGACAAAAATTCTCTGAATAAATTGTATGTATGTACGAACGTATGTAAGCGACTTTATGTTTCCATTCATCTTCCCACACGGCCTCACACTCAACACAGAGGCCTACATCAAGTGCCTGGAGGAAGTGTAGCCCTTGCTCAAGCGGGTGGCTGCTGGAAGAACCTATGTCTGGTAGCAGGACTCTGCACCAGTCAACACAAGCAAGAGAACCCATTTATGGCTGTCAGATAATTTCTGCGTCCACATCAGCCACTGTCAGATACAATCCCCTTAATTACTATGTGTCGGGCGCAGTTGAGCGAGAGACCAACAAAACTCCTTGTAATACCGAAGATGACAGAAGGCAAGGATTACGGCAGCATTCAACAACTTAAACAAGGATATCGCCCAGAAGAGTTGCAGAAGATTCCAAAGCCGTCTGGATGCCATCGTTGAAGCTTATGTCTAGTTTATTGAATGAATTTACTGTTTAGTATTTCAAGATATTTTATGTAATTTTGGTAAATATACTTTTAAAATGAGATGCCAGTGTATTTTGAATTTTGCGTAATTAGACAATTTATTCACCCTGTATGGTGTCTATAAGTATGTATATATATAATATATATATATATATATATATATATATATATATATAATATATATATACTTTGATACTTTGATAGGTTTCGGCCATTATTGGCCCAGGCCATGTCTAACTTAATAGCACCACCTGGTGAAGTCTTTCAAGTCAGAATTTGGGCACTATGGCCCACTCAAGTAGAGAGTTATTGTTTACAGAGAAATATCCGGGTGTAGGGGTTTATCCGGGATTTCTTGAAGGAATCTGTCCAAAGACTTCTTGAACCCTATAGGGTCAGTTTCTTTTTTAATGTGTTTTGGTGTAATGTTAAAGAGAGCGGGGCCAATTGAGGTGAAATAATTGTGCCGTATTGTTGTTATGCGATGAGAG
>NW_021826551.1:0-12619 GCF_006345805.1 Octopus sinensis | reverse complement strand
GGGGGGGCGTGAAGAGGGAAAAATAATCAGTGTTTTTTCCTGACTGTCGCACCTGCGCATGCGTGTACAGGTTGCCAATTCTATCAACTTGCGAATATGTTTATATCTCCATTCATCTGTCAAACCAACGATTATCTATCAATTCAGTTGTATGTTTTTCTATGTATGTATGCATGTCTGTATCTATCTATCTATCTATCTATCGATCTATCTATCTATTTATCTATCTATCTCTCTATCTCTCTATCTCACTCTCTGTCTACCTATTTTTCTATCTTTCTATCAATCTTTTTATCACTCTATCAATCTATCTGTATATCTATGTTTTAATCTCTCACTATCTCTATCCCCCTTCTCTGTCTGTCTCTCTATTTATCTATCTAACTATCTGTCTGTCTATCTATCTGTCTAGCTATCACACTCTCTCTATCACTCCTCTCTCACGGTCTCTCTCTCTCCCTCTCTCTCTCTCTCTCTCTCGCTCTCTATCTATCTATCTATCTATCTATCTATCTATCTATCTATCTATCTATCTATCTATATATCTATCTATCTATCTATCCAGTTCCCTCACACTGTGTCCTTTCACCCTTCATCTCTTACCTCCTCCCCGCACTATACCACTCTTTATCCAGTTAACTGAGATAATGTCTATAAACAATATGTTCCGAATGCGTCTCCCGTGTAATCTGAGCGTAGACATCTCTCAGAAGAACATAAATTCACAACGAGGCTCCTTGCTTTTGTGACAATCGATTTTTCACTTTCCTAAACTGATGTATTTATTCCTACCTGTTCCTCAAGCTATTAACTTACATACACGCACACAGAAGCACTATTACACGCATACATGTAGATATAATGGCGTGACTTAAATGGATCTCGGTTGATGTCGACGATGTCTGCTCCACAATGTTCGAACAACTGATGTACCTGCTAAAACTACTGCCTTAGATATTCTTACAGATAAATGGCAAGAAATACCTCTTAATTGCAAATACCCTAAAAGAGCTAATAGTGCCGATATTGACAAAGCCCTTTCCCATCAATGGTTAGTGTCTTCTGACTTAAAATCAGAGACAGAAGGGTTTATCATAGCAACCCAAGATCATGGAAGCACTCCGTCGGCTACGACGACGAGGGTTTCGGTTGATCCGAATCAACGGAACAGCCTGCTCGTGAAATTAGCGTGTAAGTGGCTGAGCACACCACAGACACGTGTACCCTTAACGTAGTTCTCGTGGATATTCAGCGTGACACAGAGAGTGACAAGGCCGGCCCTTTGAAATGCAGGTACAACATAAACAGGAAGTAAGAGTGAGAGAAAGTTGTGGTGAAAGAGTACAGCAGGGATCACCACCATCCCTTGCCGGAGCCTCGTGGAGCTTTAGGTGTTTTCGCTCAATAAACACTCACAACGCCCTGTCTGGGAATCGAAACCGCGATCATATGACCGCGAGTCCGCTGCCCTAACCACTGGGCCATTGCGCCTCCACACCCAAGATCAATGCCTACCAACATGAAACTACCAGGCCAACATATTAAAGAACGGCAGTTGTCCAGCATGCCGTGTATGTCAACAACAAAATGAAACCATTGATCATGTTGTCTCCAAGTGCAGTCTTCTTGCGCCTACAGAGTATCTCAACAGGCATGATAGAGCAGCACAACACTGGGTAATTTGTAAAACCCTGGACCTGCCCCATGATAAAAACTGGTGGGAACACAAACCACCTCCAGTGCTTGAAAATGATCACATCTCACTCTTTTGGAACTTCCCCATTCAAACTGACAGAAAGATAGACGCAAATAGGCCAGACATCATATTGAAAGACTTCAGACAAAAAACATGCCTCCTCATTGATATGACTGACCCAATCGATATAAATGAATCTGTCAAGACCTACAAAAAACTGAGTAAGTATAAAGATCTTGAAACAGAAATTGGCAAAATATGGAACATGAAGACTAGAACAATACCTGTTGTTATAGGTGTCCTGGGAATGATAGCAAAAGAGGCTGATTGCTACCTAGCTCAGATATCAGGAAACACCAAAATGGCAGAAATTCCAAAGATAGTGCTCATGGGATCTGCCCATATATACGTAAAATACTGTCTATGTAATCTCAAATTTTAAAACTAACTCATACTTTTCTTGTTTTCTTAAACATTTTCTAGAATAATATTATGTGCAAAACCAAATATACGACACCCTAGGCCTCACA
Source organism: Octopus sinensis (assembly GCF_006345805.1). Lineage (NCBI taxonomy): Eukaryota > Metazoa > Mollusca > Cephalopoda > Octopoda > Octopodidae > Octopus > Octopus sinensis. The sequence continues at coordinate 10,393 of NW_021826551.1, read as the reverse complement.
CCAACATGAACTTCTAATTTGTCTCTTGAGGTCTCAGGGTGAGACTTGGAGCCACTTGTACAAATACAAAACAAAAGTCAAAACAATAATAATAATAATAATAAACTAATAATAATAATAATATAATAGTAATAATAATAATAATAATAATAATAATAATATAATATAATAATAATAATAATAATAATTATTATTATTATTATTATTATTATTATTATTATTATTTTTTTCTTCTTTCAAATTTGCATCCATTTCTTGCGAGTGTCTTCCCGACTCCTAGGGCAAAGAAACTCATAGTATACATTGGTAGGCCATTAAACCAAACTCAGTAGTTCGTTAATTTTTTTTTTTTTTTTTAAGTTAAATTTAAATTAAATACATGAGCAGCAACAGTTCTCACATCGACAATGCTCTTCTCAATACGTGTGATGTACCAGTTAAGACAATCTTTTGCACTTCTTGCAGGGATGGTAAGCCAGGGATCATTCTCATATAATTTCGGTTCCCTTCTTGATCATTCCTAGTGCTCCTACGATCACTGGTATTGTAACCGCCTTGAGATGCCACATTTTCTCAATTTCAATGAGTAGGTCTTTATATTTTCTGAGCTTGTCAAACTCTTTCGCTGAGATATTATGATCACAGGGGATGCTCATGTCGATCAATAAGCAAACTTTATTGTTTTGGTCTTTCACAACAATATCTGGTTTATTGGCCTTGATGGTTCGGTCTGTATGTACTGGAAAGTCCCACAGAATGGTTACGTTTTCTCCTTCCGTTACAGCCTCAGGGTGGTGATTATACCACTTGTCGGCAGTTTTGATATTGTAATGCCGACTTATTAGCCAGTGTAGATATTGGCCAACTCTGTCATGTCTTAATTTATACTCCACTGGTGCTAAGACTTTACATCCATAGATTAGGTGGTCCACTGTTTCAATCATGTCGTTGCAGAATCGGCATTTTGGGTCTGCTCCATTTTTCATCACATTGGCCTAGTAGTTCCGGGTTAATAGGCTTTGATCTTGAGCAGCCAGGATGAAACCTTCGCCCTCTGCTTTTAGCCCTGAGCTCCGTAGCCACTGATGGGTTTGCTTCTGGTTAACATCAGCTTGTTTACTGCGGGTCACATATTTGCCGTGCAGAGGTTTCTCCTCCCACCTATCAGCCAATTGCTCGTGCGCTTTTTTCATTGCCATCATTTTCACCTTCTTTGCAACAATAGTTGCCGTACTTCCCTCGGGTTGTTCAGTTTGGGTATCCTGCACGAGATCAATAGCAAATTTTTTGCTTTCCTTTATGATAGAATGAAGCTTCTTTCGTCTCTCGTGATTTTCCACGAGCTTTAGCATCCAGTCATTCGATATTTCGAGATATTTGGCCAGTCCAATTGTGGTTGTTTTGTAAGCTAGTTCAAATTGGATCAGGCCTCGACCTCCTTGGGCTCTGGGAAGGTAAATTATTATTATTATTATTATCATCGCTATTATTATTATTATTCCTTCGAAACACAGTTTAGGTAAAAATGCACTGAGTCTTTAGTCATCTGTCTATGTATATATATGATATATATCACTATCTGCCTATTTATCTATCTACCGAACTAAATCCCTCCCTCCATCTATTAATCCATCCATTAATCCATCCATCCACGTATGTATATATATATGTATATGTGTATGCATGTATGTATATGTGTATGCATGTATGTATATGTATGTAAGTATGTATGTATGTACGTGTGTATGCATCTATGTAAGTATTCATGTTTCTATATAGGTATATATATATATATATATATATATATCAATCTATCCATTTATTTCTCTATTTACCTGACTGTCCGTCTGTCTATTATCCACACACATATACACCTACAACAACGTTCCCACATGTCTTTAGTAATTTATTCAAATAAACTGGGACAAGTCCCAAGTGTTTTGCTAAGAAAGACTAAAAACAGATCATATTTATGCTTGGAGCATATATAAGTCAATATATGCAGGAAAACCCTGCGAAGAGTGTAGACTGGGAAGAGAGGCGGTTCAATAAAGCAACTAAATATCCTAGAAATATAAGTTTAGAAAGACCGGTTTTCGTCAAATATAAGAAAATGTCTCTCCCCTGACGCCTAATAAACGTCGTAGATACTACGGGGATGTCTGTACGTGGAGACAAGACCAGGCAATATTAGTTTCAAAGATTCTTCAAATCATACGCTTATTATTATCATTATTATTATTATTGGCAGAAACGTTAGCACGCCGGGCGAAATGCGTAGCCGTATTTCGTCTGCCGTTACGTTCTGAGTTCAAATTCCGCCGAGGTCGACTTTGCCTTTCATCCTTTCGGGGGTCGATAAAATAAGTACCAGTTAGGCACTGGGGTCGATGTAATCGACTTTATCCCTTTGCCTGTCCTTGTTTGTCGCCTCTGTATTTAGCCCCTTGTGGGCAGCAAATAAATAAATTATTATTATTATTGTTGTTATTATTATTATTATTATTATTATTATTATTATTATTATTATTATTATTATTATTATTATTGTAGTCGTTGTTATTTTTTATTATATGAAAATTCACAGCTTATTTTGCTGGGTATGAGGGAATGTGTCAGCTGTCCACAGCCAGCAGACTAAGGTGACACTTGTTTACTGGTCATGCTCCAAGAATCCTGCGAAGAATTCTTGCAGTTCCAAGCAACGATAATTTTTATAGGTGTTCTACCTTCACCCTTGCATCAGTTTTTTTTAGCCATTTTGGTAGCTGAGTGCTGGTACTTTCAAGTGCACCAATTTACTATTATTTTTATTTTGGTTTGCCTCAGAGTTCAGTATATCCCCTGTAGGGATTATTTGGATGGCGGATTACTACCTGTAACCTTAAGTATCTAGAAGTTTTCAGCAGTCTTTCAAGTACTTAGGACCCTCCTGATAATACTTGCTGTCCCTTAGAGACAAACTTTCTGTAGGAGTTCTACCGGACATTCTATTTCAATCTCCTTCAGCCATTTGTCTATATCTATCCTTACTCTTCCCAACGCACCAATTATTATAGACACGACCTTTACTGTTCGCACACTCCAAATTCTTCCTATTTCAAATTTTGGTGGATTGTGTTCTCTTTGTTTTTCTTTCAATTTCTTTACGATCCTGGAACATACCAAGTGTGACGGGATATCTCTATGTACGTATAGTTGCATGTGTATTTTTTCACTTCTTAAGTTTCAGTCTGTCTGTCTGTTTGTCTGTATATCTGTCTATCAATCTGTCTATGAAATGTGGACCAATATATGTAATTATGCATGTATGTGTATGTGTGTGTACGTATGTTGGTATGTATATATATATATATATATATGTTTATCTCTCTCTCCCTCCCTCCCTCTCCTCTCTCTCTCCCCCCTCTCTCTCTCTCTCTCTCTATATATATATATATGTATTTTTTAAGGATTTCCACTTAAGGCCTTAAGACATAGAGACATACTTTGCTCTCATCTAAGAATCCAGTCCTGAAAAATAACAACAAAGTCCGAAATGTTTTTGCAGGATTTCATGTGAGCACATATTTGGTAAACCCAGACCAAATTCCATCGATAACAAGGTTTTTTTGTTCCTTTTTAACTGCACAAGCTTATGTGTATGTCTGTGTGTTGTGTGTGTGAATGTGTCTGTGTGTATGTGTTTGTGCATGCATGTGTGTGTGTGTGTGTGTAATCTTGGTATTTCTTCACAAATATAAGGAAGCGTTCTTTTTGTAAAGAACAAGGGCCAGTCTTTGAAATTTGGATAACGGTTAGTGTGTTGTCGCTGCCGAAAGCGTTCCTTCCTTACACTACACGGCCTCGTTTTAGAGTTTGATATTACAAAACACACGTTTTCTGTTTGCATACAAACATTCACACACACATATATACATATCTGTGTGTGTATACATACATACATACATACATATATATATATATATATATATATATATATATATATATATGTATGTATGTGTGAGAGTGTATGCATGTATATATAGTTACATACATACATATATATACATATATACGCATGTATATATATATTTATATGCATGTATATACATATATTCGTTTGCATTCATATAACTATATGTATATATATATGTGTGTGTATATTTATAGAAATATATATATACATATATATATACATACATTTTTACTGTATATTTATATACTTATACCTCTATGTGTATGTACATGTATACTTATACATATACATATATATATGCGCATATGTACATGTGTATATATATATATATATATATATATATATATATATATATAGATGTGTGTGTGTATATATACATGTACTACTCCGCATTCCTTTTATAGAGAAGACGAAGCTGATCTTGGAAATAATAAACAAAAGCCACATTATTTAGTTTTAGACAAGACCAACAGTGTAAGGTCACATTCTGAAATTTTTTCAAGAATTTTAGTATACCTTTATTTATCTCCTTGTTGTTTGTTTATTTTCCTGCCCCGGCTAACAGCGTTGATGTTCTAGAATTCACGATAAAGGTTCGTTTTTAGATTGAAATTCCAAACTGATTCAAGATTTTTTAGATTTTCTGGTTGTTAGTGTAGACTCAGTTTAGCTCGGAAGAAGCGGACTAATGATGAAAACCTTTACTTCAATTCCTGTTAATGTCTAAATGCCTCTCTGTCTGTCCGTCTGTCCGTCTGTCCATCCGCCTACCCTTTTCTATCTATCTATCTATCTATCTCTATAATCTTTCTCTCTCCCACTCGGTATATATATATATACTAGCAGTATCGCCCGGAGTTGCTCGGGTTTGTAAGGGAAATAACTATATAAACATTTTTAGAGAGTTATAGCCAAAAAATAGCCAAAAAAATGCATTAAAAATGGAAAAAAATTATAGTAAATTTTTTTTTAAATCGTTGACTCATCGTAGACATTTTTAGAGACTTACTTCCCTTATATAATAGCGAAAAAAAATCGTAGACTCATCGTAGACGCGCGCTAATACCCAGAAGGGCTCGATATGAATCACGACTATAAGATACCTGCTTTTGGTTACACTGCACCGCAAAATGTGGGAGTAGTTAGGAATCTAAATCGTAGGAGACAGAAACACAACTTCACTTTTATATATAAAGATATATATACTCAAAATAAGCAACAAGAATGACTCCGGTAATTTGGTACGATCGTTTCGTACTACATCATTTTATTAAATGTTGTAAGTATATATATATATATAAGTCCAGTAAAATTTAGATTCAGATGGATATGGTACTTAAGTTAAAGGCACCAGAATTTAGTAGGGTATTGTCCATATAATTCAAAATGGTGTGATTATAGTCAAAATAAGCAACAAGGATATCCAGAGGTAATGCATTACCTCTGGATATCCTTGTTATTTTATATTTGATTATATATATATATATATATATATATATATATATATATTCACTCTTTTATTCATTTTACTTGTTTCAGTCATTTGACAGTGGCCATGCTGGAGCACCGCCTTTAGTCAAGCAAATCGACCCCCAGGACTTATTCTTTGTAAGCCTAGTACTTATTCTATCGGTCTCTTTTGCCGAACCGCTAAGTGACGGGTTGTCAAGCAATGTTGGGGGGACAAACACAGATACACAACATATACACACACATATACATATATATACATACATATATACGACGGGCTTCTTTCAGTTTCCGTCTACCAAATCCACTCAGAAGGCTTTGGTCGGTCCGAGGCTATGGTAGAAGACACTCGCCCAAGTTGCCATGCAGTGGAACTGAACCCGGAACCATGTGGTTGGTAATGAAGCTACTTACCACACAGTCACTCCTGCGCCATATTCTATGTATATATATATATATATATATATAGGGAGAATTCACAAAAAAAAAGTCGAAGACCTATAGTGTAGACAACAAACAGATGTATCAGTTTAACGCTCGGGAAGTGAAAAGGTCTTCAACGTTTCGAGCCTACGCTCTTCCACAGAAAGGACCACAGGAAGAAACAAGGAGAGAAAATAAAGAATGTGTAGTGGCTAGCGATCTATCATTGCGTCCGATGACCTGTTTTACGAGATCGCGGGTTTACGAGTTTTATCTTTCAAACACAAGATCCAAATTTTGAACGGAGTGCAGAAGATTCTATTATCGTAACAAATGCTTCAGTATGTTACCAAGTAATTTATAGAGATCGAAAACGAACTTCTAAGGATACAAATCTAGACTTGTTTTTGTAAGTGAAATCTACGGGTCTGACTACGGGTGCTTGTGAATCGGTGATCGCGTCTACAAGTGATGGTGTGTGCGAGACTAATGCAAGTGAAAGTGATTCAGAAAACGATTATGATAATAATAGTTTTTTTACTATAAATGATCTTGACACTCGTTTCTTACTTTACATAAAATATTCTTTACATTCTACTATTATTTTATTGCCATTTATTTACGAGTATTTCAAATTTTATAGGTAAACCGATTTATAACATTGCTACTATGGGAAATTATTGCTCTGCTTTACGACATTATTCTTTACGAGCGGTCTCCGGGGAACACATCAACAAATTAACTCCTATAGAGAAGCATTAATCTGCGTGTGTATGTATGTATGTATGTATGTATGTATGTATGTATGTATGTATGTATACATGCGTGAAGGCGCATGGCTCAGTGGTTAGAGCGTCGAGCTTACGATCATGAGGTTGTGAGCTCGAATCCCGGACCGGGCTGCGTGTTGTGTTCTTGAGCAAAGCACTTTATTTCACGTTGCTCCAGTTCCCTCAGCTGTAGAAATGAGTTGCGACGTCACTGGTGCCAAGCTGTATCGACCCTTGTCTTTCCCTTGGATAACACTGGTGGCGTGGAGAGGGGAGGCTGGTTTGCATGGGCGACTGCTGGTCTTCCATAAACAACCTTGCCCGGACTTGTGTCTAGGAGGGTAACTTTCTAGGTGCAATCCCATGGTCATTCATGACCGAAGGGGGTCTTTACCCTTTATGTATACATATATATATATATATATATATATATATATATACACGCCATGATAGATCGTTAGCTCCTACACGCATTTTTTTTCTCTCCTTGTTTCTTTCTGTGTATCTTCTACCGAAGAGCGTAGGCTCGAAACGTAAAAGATTTTTTCTATTTCTATTCCTGAGCGCTATACTAATACATTTGTTTGTTTGTACTCCACCTGCCTTCGTCTTTTGTTTATTCTCATAAACTTTGCCGTTATATATATATATATTATATATATATATTATATATATATATATATATATATATATATATATACATATATATATATATATATATATAATATATATATATATATATATTATATATATATATATATATGTATATGTATATATATGTACATATATAAATATGCATATATATATATATATTTATGCACACACACACACATATATATTAGTTGAAATTTACAGACGAACAAAAGACGAAGACAGGTGTATAAACAACAAATGGGTGAATTTGTTTAACGCTCGGGAAGGTGAGAAAGCCTTTTACGTTTCGAGCCTTCGCTCTTGTACATAAAGGTACACGAGGAAATAAACAGACAGAGAATAAAAAATAACTTTTGGAGCTAGCGGATAATCATGGCACCTACATATATTATATATATATATATATATATATATATATATATATATATTATATTATATATAATATATATATAATATTTATAATATATAAAAATTTTTATTATATAAAATATATTTGATATAATTATAAATTAGAATAATAAAAATGTACCTACAAGGTTTTTATTTCATTTATTTAATTCTCTCTCTCTCTTCTCTCTCTCTCTCTCCTCTATATATATATATTATATATAATATATATATAATATTATTAGTGAATTGAAGAAATGGAGTTGAACGAAGATTGAACAGAAATCGTTTTATTGCATCTTACACGTGTTTTTCGAAAGGCACAATTTACAAATTCCGATTGAATAAGGAGACCATATTGTGTCTTTCTCTTCAGGAAGAAATAGGAAATCCGTTGGAAAAAACAAAACCAGAACAGAGGCGGAGCAAAAAATCGAACGAGGCTCGTTCGATTTGTTTTGCTCCGCCTCTGTTCTGTTTTGTTTTTTCCAACGATTTCCTATTTCTTCCTGAAGAGAAAGACACAATATGTCTCCTTATTCAATCGGAATTTGGTAAATTGTGCCTTTCGAAACACGTGTAGAATGCAATAACGATTTCTGTTCAATCTTCGTTCAACTCCTTTCTTCAATTCACTAATATATTAAAATTCAATTATCCGCACCACCCACGGTTGCAACACCATATGGTTGTATCTCCAACCGTGCTGTCTCTGCTGTGATTTTGCTACCAAGGTATCGGTTAAACTTTTGATTAATCTGCAACAAGATTATTCCATTTCACAATTTCTATTTCACAATATATATATATATATATATATAATATATATATATACTATATAATATATATATATATATATACAAGCCTCTTTGAGTTACCATTAGCCGAATCCACTCACAAGGTTCCGGAAATGGCCGGTAGTGTGCCCCTGAGGGCGGTAGAAAATTCCAACGGCTCATTGAAAAATGTGGGACTATAATGGTGGGGTGATTCATGTAAAATGTGCAGCGATAATGGTGAGGCAATTGATGTAAAAACAACAAAATAATGGGTCCAAAATAATGTGAAATGCAGTTGCTTTGTATTTGCTTCAGAAAGAGATCTATATTTGTGATGGTTTGTTCAGGTGGGGGCGCAAGGAATGTGGCCTGGGGTCAAGGTGGGGGCAGCCCCCAAAAGTTTAGAAACCACTGTTATAGCAGAAGACATTGTTCAAGATGCCACACAGCGGGACTGAACCCAGATCCATGTGGTCGGGAAGCAAACTTCATACGATACAGCCACACCTTTCGCTGCTGCATCTAGATTGTCCGCTGACCACATAAAACATCCCCTTCTTGGTCCCCCACTCTCTCTCTTTACTCTTTACTCTTTTACTTGTTTCAGTCATTTGACTGCGACCATGCTGGAGCACCGCCTCTAGTCGAGCAACTCGACCCCAGGACTTATTCTTTGTAAGCCCAGTACTTATTCTATCGGTCTCTTTTGCCGAACAGCTAAGTGGCGGGGATGTAAACACACCAGCATCGGTTGTCAAGCAATGCTAGGAGGACAAACACAGACACAAACATATACACACACATACATATACATATATATACATATATACGACAGGCTTCTTTCAGTTTCCGTCTACCAAATCCACTCACAAAGCATTGGTCTGCCCGAGGGTATAGCAGAAGACACTTACCCAAGTTGCCACGCAGTGGGACTGAACCCGGAACCACCTGGTTGGTAGGCAAGCTACTTACCACACAGCCACTCCTGCGCCTATATACATATATACGATAGGCTTCTTTCAGTTTCCGTCTACCAAATCCACTCACAAGGCATTGGTCTGCCCGAGGCTATAGCAGAAGACACTTACCCAAGTTGCCACGCAGTGGGACTGAACCCGGAACCATGTGGTTGGTAGGCAAGCTACTTACCACACAGCCACTCCTGCGCCTATATACATATATACGATAGGCATCTTTCAGTTTCCGTCTACCAAATCCACTCACAAGGCATTGGTCTGCCCGAGGCTATAGCAGAAGACACTTACCCAAGTTGCCACGCAGTGGGACTGAACCCGGAACCATGTGGTTGGTAGGCAAGCTACTTACCACACAGCCACTCCTGCGCCTATATACATATATACGACAGGCATCTTTCAGTTTCCGTCTACCAAATCCACTCACAAGGCATTGGTCTGCCCGAGGCTATAGCAGAAGACACTTACCCAAGTTGCCACGCAGTGGGACTGAACCCGGAACCATGTGGTTGGTAGGCAAGCTACTTACCACACAGCCTCGCGGCCTATATACATATATACGACAGGCATCTTTCAGTTTCCGTCTACCAAATCCACTCACAAGGCATTGGTCTGCCCGAGGCTATAGCAGAAGACACTTACCCAAGTTGCCACGCAGTGGGACTGAACCCGGAACCATGTGGTTGGTAGGCAAGCTACTTACCACACAGCCACTCCTGCGCCTATATACATATATACGACAGGCATCTTTCAGTTTCCGTCTACCAAATCCACTCACAAGGCATTGGTCTGCCCGAGGCTATAGCAGAAGACACTTACCCAAGTTGCCACGCAGTGGGACTGAACCCGGAACCACGTGGTTGGTAGGCAAGCTACTTACCACACAGCCACTCCTGCGCCTATATACATATATACGACAGGCTTCTTTCAGTTTCCGTCTACCAAATCCACTCACAAGGCATTGGTCTGCCCGAGGCT
>NW_021826550.1:0-12807 GCF_006345805.1 Octopus sinensis | reverse complement strand
AATCTAGATCCAAGTCTTCTTCATTGAAATTTCAACATCAATAGGGTATTTATTGTATTATATATATGTGTATGTATGTATGTATGTATGTATGTATGTATGTATGTATGTATGTATGTATGTATGTATGTAAGTGTGCAGATTTGTACGTTTTGTGTTTTTGTTTTATGCATATAGCTGCATGTCTAGACATGCTCATCTATACTTAAATAATAAACGATTGCCCATGTATGGATATATGTATGTACGTATGTATGTATCTATCTATGTGTGTGAGTGTGTATGTATGAGTGCATACCAGCCAGTTCCACAGCGTGACGTGATGCCTTAGAGCAAGTGTATTCCACTTTAGCCTCGAACCGGTTAAGGCTTTGCGAGCTAATAGGGTAGGCAGCAGCTGAAAACAAACCAGTCGTATGTATGTGTGTATATATATATGTATATGTGTATGTATATATATATATATATATATATATATATGTAGGTCCCGGGTTGATTCGGGGTTAACCACAGTAAATAAGGACTCAATACATAGCAGAGTAAAAATAATTTATTATATAGAAGAAGCTCTTCTATATAATAAATTATATATATATATATTATATTATATATATATATATATATATATATATATATTTACGTTGGTTGTCTGTGTTGTTCCCTGCCCCCCTCCCATCTGTTGACAACCGATGTTGTTGTGTTTACGTCCCCGTAAATTAATGGTTCAGTAAAATACACCGATACAATATTGTACTAGGCCTACAAAGAATAAGCCCTGGGAGCGATTTGTTCGACTAAAGTCGGTGCTGCAGCATGGCCGCAGTCAAAGACTGAAACCTGTAAAGGAATAAAAGAAAAAGATAGTTATTTATACACACACACACACACACACTCATACACACAGACACACATATATATACTCTTTACCCTTTACTCTTTTACTTGTTTCAGTCATTTGACTGCGACCATGCTGGAGCACCGCTTTTAGTCAAGCAACTCGACCCCGGGACTTATTCTTTGTAAGCCCAGTACTTATTCTATCGGTCTCTTTTGCCGAACCGCTAAGTGACGGCGACGTAAACACCCCAGCATCGGTTGTCAAGCAATGCTAGGGGGACAACACAGACCACAAACACACACACGCACATATATATACATATATACATATATACGACAGGCTTCTTTCAGTTTCCGTCTACCAAATCCCTCACAAGGCATTGGTCGGCCCAGGGCTATAGCAGAAGACACTTGCCCAAGGTGCCACGCAATGGGACTGAACCCGGAACCACGTGGTGGTTAGCAAGCTACTTACCAAACAGCCACTCCTGCGCCATATATATATATATATATATATATATATATATATATATAAATATATATTAAAGTTAAATAAGGCAGGTTCATGGTGTTGCCGTAGGCTTCACGTCCATAAAGCTAAGCCCTTTATTAACGTGAAAGCTACGGTAATCTCATAAACCAGCCTTATTTAACTTATATATATACTACCCTATTATACAGCGTGCTTTTTTTCCGGATTTATGCTTACGGACGATACATATGTGTATGAATGTGTGTGTGTTGAGGACGTAACTAAGAGAGATTCGAAGCCACGTCGACTCAAGTTGATAATCGATCTAAATGGAGCAGTGTCTATTGCATTCATCTTTGGACTAGATGCAACGGGGACCTAAATGCAGTGACCCAGGTGTCCATTCGACCTAAACGCCTCGTCAACAGATATAGCCAGCGTACCATTCTTTCTTTCTTTCTTTCTTGGTTCAATCCAGCCTTACCTAATTTAAATTATATCTCCATAGTACTTAGAAACCAACTACAAAAGTTGACGAAATCAATTCATATCCCCATCCCATGCCAAGTCGTGTGTATTTCTGGAATCGATCTGTAGATGAGATGCTCAAAATAGCACTTTACGCAACGTTGCTGTTTTAGTCAGCTATATTTGTATGTTCTTCGCTTGCACATAGAATTTCTTATTGGCGTCGTCGGTGGAGCGTGGAATAAAATGAGTTGCAGCGACGTTGATTTCTTTTTGTTCTTCATTCATTCTTCCGGCACTGAGAAGAACGTAAAAAAGCTGAAGAAACTTGTAGATCAGTCCAAATGTGTTTTTCACATATTCACCAATTTTCACAGCGGTTTACCATATGACAACGGGTGCAAAACACCAAAGTCCTTTCAAAGCTTCTGCAATGGACTAACAAATGCATTTCGAACTCTTTACTCTCTCATCAGTATTAGATAACAACCAGGGCAACTCTCAAATCGCTGGAAGCCTTCCCTTCCTGATCGTTCGAATTTAGATTTATCTAAAATTTGGAGTGAAGTTGGAGTGAAGGTGGAGTGAAGCATGACGGTGAAGGTGAAGGTGGCGACAAACACAGAGACAAAGACATACCCACACATATATATACAAACATATATACGACGGGCTTCTTTCAGTTTCCGTATATCAAATCAAGGCTTTGATCGGGCCGAGACCATAGTACAAAAAACTTGCTGTAGGTGTCGCTGTGAGACTGAATCCCGAACCATGGGATTAGGAAGCAAGCTTCTTACCACATAGCCATGCACGTGCAATTATGTATGTGTGTGTGTGTGTGTGCGCGCGCGCGCGCTCGCGTGTATATAAATATACGAGGTCTGATCAATAAGTATCCAGACTGTTGCCATAGAAACGAAACTAAAGTACGCAGAGCGAAGTCGCTTGACACAAATTGATCTGGAGTTTTGCTGCGCATGCGCACTTCGTTTTAACGTTCTCGCTCACTTGTGCTGTTTAGAGCAGTGCCTTCCTAATAATGTGTGTAGCGTGTGATGGTCGCATTGACAACGACGGAGAAAGTTGTCATGGCGATACGTGCCCAGAGGCCTACGCTAAGTCGCAGAAACTGTATGGAGTAGAGTGTATGAGCTGTACACAAGTGTACGAGTGGATCAGACGTTTCCAACATGGCCGAATAAATGCAACGAGCAGAACTAACGGAAACATGTGAGGGAAGATCCTCGAATCACCATTCGTGAGTTATTTGAGGATATGCAGATTAGTTTCGGTTCAGTTCAGTCCATTATCAAAGTAGATTTGCGTATGAGACGCATATCTGTTAAGTTTGTGCCAAAACTGCTTTCAGCTGACTGAAATGACATTCGGCTTTCAGTGGCACAGAATCTCCTTGATTGTGTCGAGAACGATGAAATCTTTTTGAAAACTTTGCATTTGGCCTCTGAGCAGGTATCTCCTAGCTTTTGGCAAAATTTGATGCAGCTTCTCTCCTTAACCTTCTCTGTCATGGTCAATGCGACGATCATACGCTACACACCATCCTTCCAGCATTGCTGGAAACACCGGAATTGAGCTAGAATTTTAAAACTTTGTGCGCATGCTCAGCAGAGTTCAAAGTCAATCTGCGCCAAGCAGCTTCACTCTGCGTGTTTTTCAGCTTCGTTACTGTGACAACAATCCAGGTACTTATTGATTAGACCATGTATACATATATATAGGGAGAATTCACAAAAAAAAAACAACAACAAAAGACGAAGACAGGTGGTGTAGACATGGCTCAGTGGTTAGAGCGTTGAACTTACGACCGTGAGGTTGTGAGTTCGAATCCCGGACCGGGCTGCATGTTGTGTTCTTGAGCAGGGCACTTTATTTCACGATGCTCCTGTTCACTCAGCTGTAGAAATGAGTTGCGATGTCACAGGTGCCAAGCTGTATCAGCCTTTGCCTTTCCCTTGGATAACATCGGTGGAGTGGAGAAGGGAGGCTGGTATGCATGGACGACTGCTGGTCTTCTATAAACAACCTTGTCCAGACTTGTGCCTCGGAGGGTAACTTTCTAGGTGCAATCCCATGGTAATTCATGACCAAAGGGGGTCTCCGATATATATATATTAGTTAATAAATCGAGCTCAAGACTCAATCTTCGTCAGCCTAGTAATTATTGTATCGGTGTCTATTGCTGAAGCGCTAAATTACAGGGACGTAAACACACTAACGCCGGTTGTCAAGTGACAAAGGTGGAGACAAGCACGGACACAAAACATACACCCCCCATATATATATACCTATGACGGGCTTCTTTTAGTTCTGTCTACCAAGACCACTCACAAAGCTTTGGTCGGTCCACGGCTATATTAGATGACACTTGCTCAATGTGCCACACAGCGGAACTGAACCCAGAACCGTGTGTTTGAGAACCGAGCTTCTTACCACACAGCTATACTTGCACTTATACATATGTACATAAACACACACACACACACATATACACACACACTCACACACACACACACACACACACACACACACACACACACACACACACACACACATATATATATAATATATATATATATATATACTATTGATATTTGATATCAATGAATTTTCATTAGATTAAATTTATGGACTGGTTTCCGGTTACATGCCCCTGACTTTTGCGCATTTCATCTGCCAATTATGATTGCTACGGTTACATGAACTATTACGAAATTCTAGGCGTTAGGTTGTGTGTTCAAATAGCTTGTTGGTTTATTAGGTCCTTCACACTTCTAGAGGCGGTGGAAGAATATATCAGTTTAATAGCCGAGAAGATATCGAGTGCTTACTCTCTGAATTATGTAGGATACAGTTATTATTTAGGGACCCGGGGTGACACATTGTCTTAAATGTTGCTAAAGATTAATTATGGTATAAAGGGGTACCTTTTTTTGTTTTGATGTGGAACCACTGCCACTTTTTATGTTTTATCTTTTTCCTTACAATCATTGGATGGCAGCCAAACTGGAACACTACTTTCAGGATCTTATTAGTCGAAAAAAGTCGACCCCAGTAGTTCTGACATTTTTAAAGTCTAATATCTTTTGCCGAACCGTTGTGTTACTAGGACTTAGGCATGCGATCACAGACACGGAAGCATACAAACATATCCAGTATGTTAGGTTTGTTGTCCATCTGTCCGGAAGTGTTTAGAATATAGTACCCAGTTATGCATTGGGTCCATGTAATTGATTTTTTCTTCCCCTGACAACGTCTGACTTTATGCCTACTCTTTTATTTGTTTCAGTCATTTGACAGTGGCCATGCTGAAGCACCGCATTAAGTCGAGCAAGTCGACCCCAGGACTTATTCTTTCTAAGCCTAGTACTTATCGGTTTCTTTTGCCGAACCGCTAAGTTACGAGGACGTAAACACACCAGCGATGTTGGGGGGACAAACACAGACACACAAGCACACACACACATGCACGCACATACACACACACATACATATATACGACAGGCTTCTTTCAGTTTCCGTCTACCAAATCCACTCACAAGGCTTTGGTCCACCCGAGGCTATAGTAGAAGACACTTGCCCAAGGTCCATGCAGTGTGACTGAACCCGGAACCATGTGGTTGGTAAGTAAGCTACTTACCACACAGCCACTCCTACGCCTACGTTAAAGATTATCAATGACGACCGACTGATAGAACAGTTAGAGAGTAAGACAAATATATTTGGTGCTTTTTTAACTACGACTATTTAATTTCTAAGTTACGAGGTTAAATTTACTTTTTGTGTCGATAGAGAAGTACTCGTTAAATATGATTGTCCAAAACTTGCCGTCAGATTTTTAGTCTCTGTGTGGAATCTATATGAAACTATGGAATGACAGAATCGTGAAGGCACGTGACCTTGTGGCCGGTGCGTTGCCCCCACGTTCGCAGTTCCGAAGCAAACCATTTCATTTTACGTTGTTCTAATTCACTCAGTTATTAATGACTACACCCGCGACAAACTGGCTTCCTGCTCCAAAAACTAGGAAACCTGCTCTTTGAATCCTGGAGCACAAAGCAGTTGGGTAACAGAATCAAGACAGTGTTTTTATTCAGACAATTATGAGAGGTTGTAAGGTAGTGCTGAGTGCGGTGAAACTTGAAACCTGAGCATCTTTAAACAGATACCACGAAGCCTTCATAATTTTGCAAATGCTCAAACTATTCTGCCAAATAAAAGTAAAAAAGAAAAATTAATTACTTGAGATAAAATAAAAAGTGAAAGGTCAACAAAGACTGTAGGAGCTGAACACTAGCAAGGTTGAACGAGCTGGCGCGTTGAAATGCGTGGTGAGTAAAAAAGGTTAAATAGGGGGAAGCGATGAAGGCGGTGGTGATGGTGGTGGTGGTGGTGGTGGTAGTGGTGGCAATGTGTGGGACTGTACAGAAGGCGAATGTGGCGGCGATGGTGGTGTTTGTGCTGATGGTAGTGTTATTTGTGGTAGGGGCGCTGCTGGTCGTGGTGCTGTTAATACTTGTGGCGGTAACGAAGATGGGAATGATGATTAGGAGGATCACGATGATAATGATGTTGATAACGATGATGATGATGATGATGGTGATGATGATGATGATGATGATGATGATGATGATGATGATGATGATGATGATGGGGGTAGTAGCTGGTGGTGGTGGTGGTGTTGATGCTGGTTTTACTGGCGTGGGTGATGATGAGGATGATTTCTGAGATTGCGATTTTTGTCTCTTTAAATCATCTCAACGGAGTGAGTGATGACAACAAATGATGCGAGAACGGTGATTGATGACGTTCATGATCAAGTATTGACGGACGAAGCGCGGCACCGATAAACAATGTTATTGCCATTGTTGCTGTTGTTATAATTGCTCTTCACAACGACAACGAGGTGGTTAATGGCGATGGTGTTGATGGTCAGTGTGACGATGATGATGATGACGATGATGAGGATGATGATGACGACGATGATGATGATGACGATGATGATGATGATGGTGATGATGATGATGATGATGATGATGATGATGATGATGATGACGAAGATGATGATGATGATGATGATGATGATGATGATGATGATGATGGTGATGATGATGATGAGGATCACGATGATGATGATGATGATGGTGACCATGATGCTGCTGCTGCTGAATATGATGATGATGATGTTATGGAGGATAATTATAATAACGATGATGAAACTGATAGCAATGTGATGATGTTGAGGAGAGGAGGAGATAGAGGATTACGATGATGAAGGCGATGATGATAATGATGATGTTAATGAAGTACGATCTCCACGATTATGAGCATAAGGATGATGGCGCTGCTGTCTACCCTTCAGCCAGCACTGATGATGATGATGATGACGACGACAACGATACATACTAGCAACAGCAGCAGCACCTCCACCTCCACTACCACCACCACCACCACCACCATCACCATCACCATCACCAACACCACCACCACAACCATCATCATCATCATTATCATTTGGAAATATAAGGATAGAGGATTGCCATAATTGTCTGAATAAATGGTACTGAGGTATCATTTGTTCGTTTGTATTACTTTCTGAGAAGGCGGTTGAACCACTGAAGGTGGTGATGGGGAGAGGGGGTTGCCCCCCTGGTCGTGACTTTGATTGTCGGATCGGATGATACGTCGTCATCTTGAGCAAAACACACCATTTCAATTGACTCCTGACAACTCAGCCGTAAATGATTATTTCTACGAAAGAGAGGCATCTTCTTTAGTGGGAATGTTGTACTATCTCTATTTGCAGCTCTTTATATCTCGAGAGTTTCCTCTTGTCTTTTAGAGATACTTTGTCATCTATCGATTAGAAGATACTTTTTTTTTCATGGTGATCCCTGACGACAGTATCTGGCCTATTAGCCTTGATCTCTCAATCTGTGTGTAGTGGCAGATCCCAGAGTATGTTGGCCTTGTCATTTCCTGAAAACTTGTCGGGATATCCCTACATTATCTTTTTTGCTGGTAGCATTCCGTAGTGCTGGAACTATACTGGCGTGTCTGTGTATATACTCCTTCTTACCGGAACTGGGTAGTCTTACCGGAACTGGGTAGTGAGAAACAAAGTGATGCAATTTTTCTTCCCCATCACCACATATTCTGCTGGTATTTATTGTACTTTACTTCACTGCGTGTTTTTTGGCCTTTCCTAATGCGGGGATTTTGATCTGATGCTGCATTAAAAATCCCTTCAATCTTTGCTTTGAGACCCGAGCATCTCAACAAATATTCGGGTTTTATTTTATCCCAGGATTTCTCATGTAAATGCCCTGAGTTGTCACCGCTTTATCACGGTGTATTGTAGTTCCAGTTTTAGCCTATGAGTACATGTGTGTGTGTGTGTGTGTGTGCGTGTGTGTGTGTATATATGAATGTACGTATGTATGTGTGTAATATGTATATATATATATATATATATATATATATATATATATATATATATGTCAGGTCACCTTCGAGTGCTACTGGTAACATGTAACCCAGTACAACCTGTTACATGGTCGGGTCGTCGGCGACTAAACCGGCAACCCCACCAAGCTTGCTTGGTGAGGAGGGTGTTTATTGGACACCCTGCGGGATGAAAAACAAAACCCGTCAAAGGGCGGAGGACCTCTTGAGAGTCAACGGCCATCCAATAAATGTTAGCACGGATACGTAGAAATTCCGGGGTGGTGTCCGCGTGCTGAAAGACCACTGGGAGTGAGGCGCTCCTCAGCTTTTGTTAAAGCATGTCTGTAGGAGAAGGTCACTCTGATATAAAACCAGATATGCAGGGAATGGCATTGAACATTTTGGGGATCTTTGGTTTGTGCTAGAGATCACGGCGCTCCCACATCTCTGAGCCTGCGACTCATATTGGCACCAGACATCTTGCTCCGGCTTGTCTCTGGATAATGTCAATAGAGTGGAGAGGGTCTATGAGGTGTTGTGCAAGCCTTATTGGACCTAAAACTCTGCACAGGCATTGCCGACCTTTTTTTTTATATATATATATCTATCTTATTTTTAGTATATATTTTCTTCATTTTTAGTTTGTTTGTTTTTTATTCGGAAGTCCTGCAGCGATGAGAAGGTGGTGAAGCATGCAGACCTGACGGGTTGGAAGCATGTAGTCAGCGACCAGCACGTAGGCGGCCCATGCTATATATAAAGTCGTCTCCTTGTCGCCCGAGACAGCGGTAGAATTCGATGGCTGCATGGGTGTCTGAGCAGCTCCATTTGGAGAGGGCACTGCTCACCTGGAGACCGGGGAGGTTCTAGAAAAGGTGAACCAAAAATTGCCTGTCTTTCCATATCTGGTCAGTTTAGCGCGACTGACGGATGTCCACCCTGCCCTCGAAAAACAAAGTGTCTTTTATCTATAAAATCTGGACGGAACTTAAACATTTCATGTTGGAACGTGCGTACTCTGTTGGACAACATGAGTGATTGCAGGCCTGAAAGACGCACTGCACTTGTTGCTCGTGAGCTGAACCGTTATAAAATTGATATCGCTGCACTCTCAGAGACTCGTATAGAAGGTGATGGTCAGCTTGAGGAAGTAGGAGGCGGATACACCTTTTTTTGGAAAGGAAGGCAGAAGGAGGAGCGCAGAGAGGCTGGTGTTGGTTTTGCAGTCCGATCTGATATCCTGAAGAAGTTGGAAGAGCTCCCTGTTCCTATAAATGAACGTATTATGACCCTACGGTTGCACTTGAAAGGTAAGTGGTTTGCTACTCTAATAAGTGCCTATGCACCTACTTTGACTAGCTGTGATGAAGATAAAATAATCTTTTATACCCAGCTGAGAGCTATACTTAGAAAAATCCCCAATTCTGATAAAGTCATTCTACTGGGGGATTTTAATGCCAGAGTAGGAACAGACTGGCAAACATGGAACTCTCTAGGACGTTTTGGAGTAGGGAAAATGAATTGCAATGATCTCATGCTACTGGAGCTTTGCGAAGAACATGGACTTTACATTGCAAGTACTCATTTTGTGAACAAAGGTGATCACACAACAACATGGATGCATCCAAGGTCCAAAGTTTGGCACTTGCTGGATTACGTCATCATCCGCAAGTGCGACATTTATGACATTTGTAATGTCAAGTCCTTGCATGGATCAGAATGCTGGACAGACCACAGTCTAGTGCGAGCAAAGTTCCGAATGGTGATTAGGGCGAAAGAGAGAAGAGGACCAGTCAGCATTCCTCGCCATCTAAATGTCCACAAGGTATATGACGTTGTGGTTAGGAAAGAGCTTCAGACTCGCTTGTCCAGCATTGAAACTGCTGCAGCATGGGAAGATTTTCGAGACCAGGTTGTTCAATGTGCAGCCGAAACACTGGGGTATGTTACTGCCAAACACAGAGACTGGTTTGATGAGAATGATGCTGAAATTCAACGACTATTAGTGGTGAAGCGCCATGCCCACAGTGTGTTGCTGCACAGAGAACTGTCTACTGTGCAGCGAAGTCTAGCATTTGCCCACTATAACAGTGTAAAATCACTACTGCAGCGATCTCTCAGGAAGATGCAGAACACTTGGTGGGAGGATCTTGCCCGTGATGTTCAGGCTGCTGCTGATGCAAATGACAGCAAGAAGCTTTACCATCTTATGAAGCAAGCTTATGGACCTAAGAGCTCCACATCAGCTCCTTTGCTTTCCTGTTTACTAAATCAACAAATCACAGGTCGCTGGATCGAACACTTCTCTGAACTCCTAAACCATGAGTCAGTTGTAGATGAAACAGTGATTGATACTATGAAACAAAGACCTATCATTGACTCCCTAGACTCCTCGCCATCAATACATGAAGTAATTACATCAATAAGTAAATTAAATCTTAATAGGGCACCTGGAAATGATGGAATTTGTGCTGAGGTTTTGCGATTTGGTGGTAATTGCATCACGCAGTCCCTTCATGAACTTATTAGTGCAGTCTGGAGGGATGGTGCAATCCCTAAGGACTGGAAGGATGCAATTATTCTTCCTCTATATAAAGGAAAAGGAGCCAGAACAATGTGGGGTAACTACAGAGTATTGCTCTACTACTAGCAGCTGCTGGCAAGGTTCTGGCAAATATTCTTCTTACCCGTCTGAATGGGTGTCTCGTAAATGATGTCCTATCTGAATCTCAATGTGGCTTCCGATCTGGTAGAGGGACAATGGATATGATTTTCACAGCAAGACAGATGCAGGAGAAGTGCTATGAGCAGAATATGGATCTTGTCCAGGTATTCATTGATTTAACTAAGGCCTTTGATACTGTAAATAGGGCCTTTCTATGGAAAATACTTGGCAAACTTGGATGTCCGGATCACTTTGTATCTATAATTAAATCATTTCATGATGGGATGGAGGCTTGGGTCAATGTTGGTGGTGCCATGGCGGGACCCATTCCTGTAGAGAATGCCTTGCCCCAACTCTCTTTTCTTTGTACTTTGCTGCTGTTTTTACTCATGATTTTGCTAAGGTTAACCCTCTGGGAATATATGTCAGATATCGATCTTCTGGCCGCCTCTTTAATCTTCGCCAATTCAAAGGTGCCCCAGTCTATTATTCGTGACCTCCTTTATGCAGATGACTGTGACTTAGTCATACTCATGAATTGCATTTCTGCTTCTTGCAGGGCATTTGGACTCAGTATTAGCCTGGACAAGACTGTTGTAATGTTCCAGCCTGCACCAGGAAATCCATATATAGACCCAGCTATCTTGGTTGAAGGAACAATTCTGAAGGTAGTAGACAAGTTTGTCTACCTAGGCAGCACACTCAGCAGTTCTTGCTTCCTGGATGAGGAAATATCATTCAGGTTGCAGAGAGCAACTAATTTCTTCCGGTCTCTTCAGTCTCGTGTCTGGTCCCAACATGGCATCGCAAGGAGAAAAAATGTTGCTGTGTACCGTGCTTGTGTACTGAGACCGCTTCTCTACTCATGTGAGACATGGACTCTGTACAAACATCAGGTAAGGGTCCTTGAAAGTTTTCATCAGAGATGTCTCAAACACATTCTCAATGTTGGCTGGACCTCAAAAATTCCTGACACACAGATCCTGAGGATAGCTATCTTGAGTATTGAGGCGATGGTACACAAGCACCGATTGCGTTGAACTGGACACCTTATTAGAATGGAGGATAGAAGGATTCCTAAACAGATGCTCTATGGAGAACTTATGAAAGGAAGGAGACTCCTGCAGAAACCAAAGCTGCGATTTAAGGACTGTGTCAAGTCCTCGTTAAAGGCCTTTGATATGCAGGACATTGACTGGGAGGACAATGCCTGTCATCGCCACAGATGGAGGAAGCAGGTTAAGGAGGGGATCGACACTTTTGAGAGAGCACCTATCCAGCATGAACTTCAGCGAGCTGCGCGAAAGCGCACGGCTCGTATAGTGAATGGGGAAAGCTTGGTCTGCAATGTTTGCAGTCATGTATGCTTGTCAAGAGCAGGGCTCATTAGCCACCAACGGAGCCGCAAATGCAAAATATAAGTTAGTTCTAGAGCGCACAATGTTCCTGAAGGTCGGCAATGGTCTTCCTCGGTCACGAGTGGACGGCCATCATCATGTATATATGTATATATATATATAATATGTATGTATGTATATGTATGTATGTATATGGATGTGTGTGTGTTTTATATGAGAGCTTGTGTTTTGTCGCACCTCAACAGGTGACAACCAATGTTGGTTTGCTTACATCCCCATAACTTAGAGGTTCGTTAAGACAGTAGATAGAATGAGAGAGATACGTACACACACACACACACACACACACATATCATAATATATATATATATATATATATTATATATATATATATAATATATATATATTATATAATATATGAAGTGTAGACAACAACTAGGGAAGTGAAAACGTCTTTAACGTTTCAAGCCTACACTCTTCCACAGAAAGGAATACAGGCTTCGTTAGTTTCCATCTCCCAAATCCACTCACAAGCTTTC
>NW_021826549.1:0-12608 GCF_006345805.1 Octopus sinensis | reverse complement strand
GTCCTTATTCCATGTCCTCGTACTTCGTATGTTTTGTTGTTTATGTTTTGTGACGTCCTGTGCCCCATATGCGTATGTATATACGTATACATGTAAGTATTTGCGTAAACGTATGTATATATGCATATATGTATTATTTATATTATATTATATTATATTACATTATATTATATTATATATATATATACGACCGGCTTCTTTCAGTTTCCGTCTACCAAATCCACTCAAAAGGCTTTGGTCGGCCCGTGGCTATGGTAAAAGACACTTACCCATGGTGCCATGCAGTGGGACTGAACTCAGAACCATGTGGTTGGTAGACAAGCTTCTTACGCACAGCCAGGTATATGTATGTATATATGTATATACAGGCATTGACATGCATGGTCGTATGGTTAAGAAGCTCGCCTACAAACTATTCGGTCTCGCGTTCATTCCCGCTGCGCGGTAGGTTGTCAAATTGTTCTCCCTTATGGCCTTGGGTCAAGCAATGCCTCATGGGAGTATTTGAGAAACAGAAACTGTGTAGAGGACTGTTATATATGTATATGTGTGTATGTATGTATGTATGTATGTATGTATGCATGTATGTATGTATGTATGTATGTATGTGTATGTATGTATGTATGTATGTATGTATGTTGTGTGTGTATGTATGTATGTATGTATGTATGTATGTGGTGTATGGTATGTATGTATGTTTGTGTTTGTATGTATGTATGGTATGTATGTTTGTATGTAATGTATGTATGTATGTATGTATAGTGTATGTATGATGTATGTATTCGTTGTGTATGTATGTATGTATTATGTATGTATGTATGCATGCATGTATGTATATATGCATGTGTGTATCAATGTGTGTGGGTGTGTGTCTGTGTAGCTCTTTGCGCTTGTGTTTGTACTCATCAATGACCATTTGACAATGGAGGGTGGTTTGTGTACGCACCCGTAATATAGCAGCTTGACAAGAAAGATCGATGGAATAAATGCCAGACTTGAAAAATAAGTATTAGGGGCGATCTGTTCGACAAAACCCTTCACGAAGATACTCCAGTATGGCCGTTGACTAATGAATGACACAATTCAAAAGAATACATGTGCATACAGATGGAGCCGAATCAAACTGTGTTAAATAATAACACACTCACACACATACCCACCACACACACACACACGCACGCATGCATGAACGCGCGCATCTGGTGAGGCTGAAGCTTCCTATCTCATCTATCCTCTGACCTTCCTTGACCTATTGAAGCCCATACTCCAACAGTTATCTTGGACATCCTGTGTTCCTCCATTCGGTAAGCCGAGCCTCAACGAGGCAGCTTTCAGTTAGAAGCCTGCGAAACTTTAAGTCACATGGGGCTGAATCAAACTACTTTAACTATAAACACACACACACGCACACACACACACACGCACACACACACACATGTATATGTATATATTTAAAATATAATGTATTTGATGAAAAGTAAAAGAAAAATGAATCTATATTAAATTGATAAAAATAATCCTTTCTACTATAGACACAATGCCTGAAATTTGAGGGGGTGGGGGCAGTCGATTAGATCAACCTCAGTTACGCAACTGGTACTTAATTTATCGGTCCTGAAAGGATGAAAGGCAAAGTCAACCTCGGTGAAATTTAAACTGAAAACGTAGCGGCGGGCGAAATACCGCTAAGCATTTCGTCCAGCGCGGTAAAAGTTCTGCTAGTTCGCCGCCTTGAATAGATACAAATAATCTTTTATACTCTAGGTACAAAGCCCGAAATTTTGGGGGAGGGGGAACCACTCGATTAGATCGACCCTAGTACGCAACTGGTACTTAATTTATCGATCCCGAAAGGATGAAAGTCAAAGCCGACCTCGGTGGAGTTTGAACTTAGAACGTAAAGACAGACGAAACACCGCTAAGTATTTCGTCCAGCGCGGTAACGATTCTGCCAGCTCGCGGTTGAAACCAATGTTACAACAACCAAATGAGGACACCTGAAATTTCCAAATTACTCTCACCTAGGATAGATAGACTAAACTCGAAAAGTGTTCACTTCATAACATATATATCATCATACATCCATTGTATAGATATCGCAGTCGACACTTAGAGAAACTTAGACATGTTTCGATTTGTCCAGGTCATGTGTAACTTAATAGCACCACCTGATAGGATTATCTAAAGCCCTTTAAAGTCAAGTTTTTTTCGTTGTTGTTAAGCAACAAGACGGGTAAGGATGATTAGGTGATGGTCTAGTGCTTAGGGGCGGGAGACCCCAGACCTTGGAAAAAAAAAAAACTTTGGTCGTCTTGTTGTAGTCGAGGGCTCTTCGTTGACGCCCGACACCACTGAGAGGTGGCCCTCGAAGTCGCTGGAAATGGAGATCTCCAGGTCCAAATTCTTGGACGGCAAAGTCAAGTTTTGTGGCATTATGGTCCATTCAAGTAGCGAGTTCTTGTTGAGTGAGTTCTATCCAGGTATCGTTGGCTTATCTGGTATTCCTTGAAGAAATGTCTCCAGACTCCGTTTAAAGGTGATGGTATCCTTTTCCTCTTTGATCAGTTTTGGGACAACGTCAAACAGGGCAGGGTCTGTTGAGGAAAAGAAATACTCGAAGACAAACCATAAATAGGATCATAATTAATTCAGTTAAAATTCTTAAAATAAACGTATAGAATGCCGTCACCAATTATAATACACTGGATGAAAATCAAATAAAGAAAAGTAAAGAACATAATTTTATTTATCGCATACAGATAGCAATTTATAGATGATCTAATTGTCATCTGCTCTTCGAATTTGGCTGTTTCTTACATAGAACTCTTTCATAGCTATGATTGCTTGCATGTTGTAGAGCAGTAATTTTCGGACACTATCAGAACCTAAGGTTTATGACGGCAAATAACGAAATATATTCGAAAAAAATTCTTCACGGAAGATGAAACATAGCAAAATGGCTGCGCATCAGACTAAAGCTGTGCCTGTCAAATTCAAATGAGTTTCAAAACTAACCGTATTTCTGTATTTATTAGGTTTCTAGAAAACGGTAAAATGTTTTGGAAACATAGACAGGCAGACAGACAGATACATATAACATACATGCATACACACACACATATGCAAACACACACACACACACACAGATTATATATATATATATATATATATATATATCTATATATATATATATATATAATATATATATATAATATGGTATATATACTTATATATATGTATATACATATATATATACATATATATGTATCTATAGGGAGAGAGGGGAGAGAGAGAAGAGGGGGAGAATCGACACTGCTCTTATCTCCAGTATTGCCTGTTAAGATTATTAAAATACTTTATTATTTATCGGACCCAGAAAGAATGAGAGGTAATGTTGACTATGGCGGTATTTGAACTGAAAATGCGAAGAACAGAAAAAAAAAATGTCACTGTACATTCCGTTTCACTCCCTGCTAACTCATTTCTCTATCATCTATCTATCTATCTATCTATCTATCTATCTATCTATCTATCTATCTATCTATCTATCTATCTATCTATCTATCTATCTATCTTTCTGTGTGTGTGTTTGATAGATAGCTAGATAGATAGGTAGGTAGGTAGGTAGGTAGGTAGGTAGGTAGGTAGGTAGGTAGGTAGGTAGGTAGGTAGGTAGGTAAGTATTAGGGAGGTATGTATAAATGTACGTATGTATTTATATATGTATCTATGTATGTATATACGTATGTACGTAAGTACATATCTATATACGTGTGTATGTATGCATGCACACACATATATACGTATATACGCACGTACATACGTATGTATGTATGTCTGAATGTATGTATGTATGCATGGTTGTGTGTTTATATACGGACGCATGTTTATATACATTTTTGGCGATTTGTAAATTAAAGAAACTCTCTTCATGGTGTGCCTTCTGAAACATCTCCAGCACCACCACTACCACCACCACCACACCACCACCATCATCATCATCATCATCATCATCATCATCATCATCATCATCATCATCATCATCATAATAATCAGCAGCAGCACCATTTGTACCACTCTCTCTCCGCACACATGCACACGCGCGCGCACACACACACATGCACACACATCCAACGTCTCACAGTGCACCCAAGCCAACCGAGGCCACCCCAGCCCAGTCCCCTACCTCCGGCCGCCCAACCTGCAATCCTTATTGCCAGGGCGTGTCCAATCCACTGCATTAAACACTGAATACCTGTTCTCACTCTTGTTCATCATTCCGTCTCCATTGACAACAGCGTGCAGGCGGGCGGGCGGGCGGAGGGCGGGCGGGTGTAGGGGACGAGGGCGATGGTGTTGGTGGTGGTGGTGGAGGAGATTGGGCGGCGATTGGGAAGACGGGGGTGGAGTGGAGGAGGAAGCAGATAATTTGCGAAATGATGGTGCTGGTGATGGTTTTGATGATGATGATGATGATGATGGTGGTGGTGGTGGTGGTGGTGGTGGTGGTGATGATGGTAGTGATGGCGGAGTCGATGGTTTGATGCTGACGATGATGTGGTAGTAATGATGATGACGACGACGACGATGACGATGGTGATGATGATGATGATGATGATGATGATGATGATGATGATGATGATGATGATGATGATGATGATGATGGTGATGATGATGATGACGATGATGATGATGATGATGATGTTGATGATGATGATGATGATTGGTGTCGATACTGGAGCGATAGTTTTTGATCTTCTTGGTGCCACTTGGTGTCATTTGTGTTGTTGTTGTTGTTGTTGTTGAAGTTCAGTCCCCCCTCACGCCCCTCCACCTTCCCCCAGGTCAACCTGATCAAACAAACCTAGGATCAAACAGACATTCCAATCACGACCATCCTGTCTTTTTGAAGGCTTCATTATCTCCTGTCCTGTTATTATACAAAACGATAGGGTCACGATTTGAGGGTGATTTGCCTGCTACCTCCAGGAGGTTGGGCGGTCATGTAGAGGCTGATTGGCGCTGGTACTCTTGTTGTAGTGCTGGTGTTGGCGGTGGTAATGGTTCTGGGGATGGTGGTGGTGGTGGTGGTGGTGGCAGTAGTGTTTGTGGTTTTGTTGTTCTTTAGCCCTAGGTCAATCCTGATTAAGCTGATCTATGTTCAAAGACATTCTGGCCATGACCATCCATCGTTTTTTTTTTCTTTTTTGTCTTTTTTGAAGTACTAAAGAATTAATTTTCAGAGTGTGTGTATCCCGGACAACACTATCCAATGTGTCCCTTTTATAAGACCGTAGGGTTTGGTATGAGGGAAATTTAGCTGCTATTTCTACCAGGTTCAGCAACCACAAAAATTGCTCATAAGCTGGCTCAATGTTGGTGTTGCGATTGATAATGCTGTTTGGTGATGATGACGGGGGTGGGGTTGTATGTTGTTGTTGGTGGTAGTGGTGGTGGGTGGCAGTAGTAGTGATGGTGGTGTTGGTGTTGGTGGTAGTGATTGTTTTTGTTGTGGTGGTTGCAGTGGTGGTTGGATGGTGTGGGTGTAGTGGTGGTTGGATGGTGTGGGTGTAGTGGTGTTCGATATAATTCAATTATTCATAATCAATAAACAGTTGTCATAACAACCAGTGGTGTGGGGGAGGGGCAAGTCAATGTTTGTCTCTTTTATTTCTGTTTTATTTTATTTTATTTTATTTCTTTGTTAATTATTATTTATAATTTTCGTTTCCTGATCCGTCATTTTTTTTCTGTCAGATCAATCATTTACCTTTAGTATGGAAGCCTGGGATACACGCTAACACCACGACCACCACCACCGACAACAACAACATCGCCACCGCCATCACTACTATCAAGAGCGTCAGCGCCACCACCACCACTACCACCACCATCACCATCACCACCATCACAATTACACATATCATTGCCACCACCATCATCGACACTACCACCAGCAAGCATGACAATAACATCACCACTGCCACCACCGCCACCACCGCTACCACCACCGCCGCTACCGCCGCTACCGCCACCACCACCACCACCACTACCACCACTGTCACCAACAATAACAATAACGACGACAATGACGGTTACAATAATAATATTTGACTGTAGGCGTAAGAGTGGCTCTGTGGTAAGTAGCTTGCTTATGAATCAGATGGTTCCGGGTTCAGTCCCACTGCGTGGCATTTTTGGCAAATGTCTTCTACTATAGCCTCGGGTCGACCAAAGCTTTGTGAGTGGATTTGGTAGACGGAAACTGAAAGAAGTCCGTCGTATATATATATATATATATATATATGGTGATGGTGACCACCTTCGGTCAGACACTGACCATGGGTTTACCTTCTGAGGCACAAGTCTGGGCAAGGTTGTTTTTATGGAAGACCAGCAGTCGCCCATGCATACCGGCCTTCCCCAAGGGAAAGGCAAGGGCCGATACAGCTTGGCACCTGTGACGTCGCAACTCATTTCTGCAACTGAGAGAACTGGAGCAACGTGAAATAAAGTGTCTTGCTCAAGAACACAACACGCAGCCCGGTCCGGGATTCGAGCTCACAACCTCACGATCGTAAGCTCGACGCTCTAACCACTGAGCCACGTGCCTTCACTATATATATATATATATATATATATATATATATATTATATATATATATATATATATTATATAATATATATATATATATATATTATATATATATATATATATATATATATATATGTTGCGTGTGTGTGTGTGTGTGCGTGTGTGTGTGTGTGTGTGTGTCTGTGATTGTCCCCCCAACATCGCTTGACAACCGATGGTTGTGTGTTTACGTCCTCGTAACTTAGCGGTTCGGCAAAAAAGACTGATAGAATAAGTACTAGGTTCTAAAGAATTAGTCCTGGGGTCGATTTGCTCGACTAAAGGCGGTGCTCCAATATGGCCGCAGTGAAATGACTGAAACAAGTAAAAGAGTAAAGAGTATATATCTTGTATTATTTAACTCTGCGCTTGGAGAAATTCTAACAGAAAACTCTTACATGTTTATCCATCACGTGCAATTTCGCGATTCCTATTGGCAAATGAAACGTATAATGCTGAATAAATAACACCAAAAAGTCTTTTTCAGATTCCTGTTTTCTTATATGATAACTTTGTCAACAATATTTTCAGAATAATCAATTGTAATATGTACCTCGGAGGCGCAATGGCCCAGTGGTTAGGGCAGCGGACTCGTGGTCGGAGGAACGTGGTTTCGATTTCCAGACCGGGCGTTGTGTGTGTTTATTGAGCGAAAACACCTAAAAGGTCCACGAGCTCCGGCAGGGGTGGTGGCGACCTCTGTTGTAGTCTTTCGCCCCAACTTTCTCTCACTCTTTCTTCCTGTTTTTTTAGTAACGCCACGATGGACTGGCGTCCCGTCCAGCCGGGGGGGGGGAAATACGCCACAGAAACTGGGAAACTGGGCCCATGAGCCTGGCTAGGCTCGAAAAGGGCGCATAAATAAATAAATATATACCTTACATGAATAAAGTAACATCAACGACCACATAGCGGATTGTAAGATGTGTTTCAAAACGACACAACTTGGATCTCTTTTCCATCTACAAAACGTGTGTGTGTATTTATAAATGATTTCTAATTGAGACACAGAACCAGCTGTTTCGAGAGGAAGGGGCTAACCGATTACATCCACCTCAGTATATGACTGACCCCCCTAGTTTATCAACCCCGAAAGAACGAAATACATTGTTGACCTCAGTGGAATTTCGGCTCGTAGCGACAATATATGTTTGTGCACGTGGATTAAATTAATTCCCCGCACAGTATACTCTTTTACTCTTTTACTCTTTTACTTGTTTTAGTTATTTGATTGCGGCCATGCTGGAGCACCACCTTTAATCGACTTATTCTTTTGTAAGCCCAGTACTTATGCTATCAGTCTCATTTGCTGAACCGCTAAGTAACGGGGACGTAAACAAACCAGCATCGGTTGTCAAGCAATGCTAGGGGAACAAACACACACACGCATATATATATTTATATATATATACATATATACGACGGGCTTCTTTCAGTTTCCGTCTACCAAATCCACTCACAAGGCATTGGTCGGCCCGAGGCTATAGTAGAAGACACTTGCCCAAGGTGCCACGCAGTGGGACTGAACTCGGAACCATGCGGTTGGTAAACAAGCTACTTACCACACAGCCACTCCTGCGCCCATGCAGTATGTATGCATTTGTATGGATGGATGAAATTGGAGAGCACGTACGCATGCGTGTGAAAAGTTTAATGTATAAGGATCACAGTTTGATCACTCTACATATACCAATAGCTTTTTCACTATTTTCAACCAATCAATTATCTAAGCCCTTTTGATTGGTTCAAAACAGCAGATTATTTCCATCGTTAAAACAGCTGATAAAGGCAATGCGGATAAAGCATCACATGGCGTTTTGTCCGCCTTTTTAAAGATTCTGCCAATCAGAAAATAATTCCAACAAAATAAACTTTACTGCCGTTTCTGATATAACTTGGCATTGCTTTCTACATCTGGAGAGTTTCTCTCCACGATGCAGTACGGGTAGGGTTTCTTTCTAGAGAAAACTAATATTGCCAATGCATACAAATCACCTCTTTATGCTCCAGCGATGGTGTCTAAGTTGTTACGGTAAAAGAAGTCCAGCAATGGCATCAGTGTCGTCAGAGGTGTTGGTATCGGAACATTAAGAGCAGGGAGAAAATCCCGCAAGGTAGCAAGGTGTAATCACCGATGCTGTAGCAACAGTTCCATAGATCCATGTTGGTTGAATGACTTTTTATTGAACGATCTTACACCGAACGACTTTTTCTATAATAATAATAATAATAATAATAATAATAATAATAATAATAATAATAATAATGATAATAATAATGATAATAACAATAATAATAATAATAATAATAATAATAATAATAACAATAATAATAATAATAATAATAATAATAATGATAATAATAATAATAATAATAATAATAATAATAATAATAATAATAATATAATAATAATAATAACAATAATAGTAATAATAAAGAATCAAGATAAAATGAAATAAAATGAAAATTTATAACGAACGAGACTTTATGGATACGACTTGACAACGGAACGGCTGCGATTTGTAGCTCATATTTTACACACAGACACACACACAAATATAATACATGTATGTATACATGCATATATATATATATATATATATATATATATATATATATATATATATTATATATATATAATATAGATATTAGATATATATATATATATATCTCTTTTACTCTTTTACTTGTTTCAGTCATTTTACTTTGGAGCATCGCCTTTAGTCGAGCAAATCGACCCCAGGACTTATTCATTGTAAGCCTGGTACTTATTCTATCGATCCCTTTTGCCGAACTGCTAAGTTACGGGGACGTAAATGCACCAGAATCGGTTGTCAAGCGCTGGTGGGGGGACAAACACAGACACACAAACATATATACACACACATATATATATGTACATATATACGACGGGCTTCTTTCCGTTTCCGTCTACCAAATCTACTCACAAGGCTTTGGTCGGCCCGAAGCTATAGTAAAGACACTACTCAAGGTGCCATGCAGTGGGACTGAACCCGAGCCATGTGGTTGGTAAGCAAGCTACTTACCACAAGTCCCTCCTACGTCTATATATATATATATATATATATATATATATATATTATATATTATATATATATATATATATATAATATATATGTATATATATAATGTGGAGGAGAATTCAAATAGGTTCAGCAATTTATATAAACATATACTGGATCGATTGAAAATCAGTTTTTAAACATACACATGTATCAATCATTAAAACATTAAAACATTAAAATTCTGTGAATACATAAATAAATACATACATACATAATATATATGTACATATATATATATATATATATATATATATATATATATATATATATATATATATATATATATATATATATGTATGTATGTATGTATGTATATATATAATATGTATGTATATATTCGTGAGGGCCTTGTTGGTCTCGTTAGTCGGATCCGGGTGGAATGCCGCTGATGTAAGTACAAGTACCAAGAGATTTTCAACATGCACTGAATGGGTTCCATGCCGAGTGATACGAGGCAGGGTTAGAATAAGTGCTCTGAAGACTAAGACACGGGTCCTCTGAAGAAAGTCTTCTCAGTGTACTCTGAATGTTAATGGAACATCACTGAGACAAGGGGAGAAGTTTTAGTATGTCGAGGCCATATTCCTGAGTGACTGGAAGCAGGAATCTGAATCGGATGACAGAATTGTAAATGTTGGCGTAGTAATGCGCTAGCTCCAGCATTCGCTAACCGAAAACGTATGATAGCAAATACTGAAATAGAGGTCTTCCAAAGGACCCCTGAAGTAAGGTTACTTAACAAGGCGCATAGCTTGGAGATCAAGGAATCTTCTCAGGTTGAGCCGCTACTTCTGTGCATTGAAAACCAACAGCTCCAGTACTAAAGGACATGTGATTAAAATATTAAAAATAGAACTGGCACTCCGTCGATTATGATGATGAGGGTTCTAGTTGATCCTATCAACGGATTAGCTTGCTCGTGAAATTAACGTGTAAGTGGCTGAGTACTCCACACATACCCTTAACGTAGTTCTCGAGGATATTCAGCGTGATACAGACAGTGACAAGGTTGGCCCCTTCAATTACAGCTACA
This sequence comes from Octopus sinensis, assembly GCF_006345805.1. Lineage (NCBI taxonomy): Eukaryota > Metazoa > Mollusca > Cephalopoda > Octopoda > Octopodidae > Octopus > Octopus sinensis. The sequence goes on along the minus strand of NW_021826549.1, from coordinate 1,855 downwards.
ACTAATTTTTGCCAGCTGAAGGGAACTGGAGCAATGTGAAATAAAGGACATAAAGCACGGCCGGGAATCGAACTCACGACCGTACGATTCCTAGCCGAATGCCCCTAACCACTAAGCCACTCGCCTTCACTGTGATTAAAATATCGCAAGAAAGAATCACAAGACGGATTCTTGGAGCCGGGCCAACTGGCAGGAGGCCTAGGGATTGGTCAAGAACAAGAGAGTTGGATGATGTCCATAACCTCAGTTGGTCGCGCTTGGGAACGCATCCGGGAAGTCTAATGGCAGTTTCTACCGATAAGATCCTACGGAGGAGACGCCTGAAGACACTAACCCCACGACTCTTCGGCGATAAGTGGGTGAAAACAGATGGATGAATAGATGATTTAATTTCCGAAGTTGTCTCCCTTGTTTTCACGGCCATAATCAGCCATTAATATCATGATTGCTTCTTCTCACCCAAGGTTTAATTATAATTTATTGAGATTAGGGATTCATTACATTATTTACATTACCACTCTTTTATCCATTGATATGGTTGTTGTATGAAACCGTAGACAGTGATGGAATAAAACGATTAGAGAGATTACTCTGAAGAAAATCTAAGGCTAAGACAGCGAGAGATTGCTCTTCATTTGAAGACAACGCGAACCGTTATAAGTTAGTATTCTTTCACTGTGTGGAGAAAGTGATAACTTCCGCGGTGATACATTAATGGATAGACTTCTATGTAGCATTGTTTGTCTGCTAGCCTGTTTGTTTATCTGATAAACAAACAGTTTGGCAGACAGACGAAAGCAGATAGATAAAAGATAGATAGAAAAATAAATAATAAGATAAATAGATAGATAAATGGATAGATAGATTAATATGTAGATAGATGGATAGATAGACAGACAGATAGATAGATAGATAGATAGATAGATAGATAGAAAGCTAGAGAGATAGATAAATAGATAGATAACCAGACATACATACAGACAGACAGACAGACAGGTAGGTAGGTAGGTAGGTAGGTAGGTAGGTAGGTAGGTAGGTAGGTAGGTAGGTAGATGGATAGATAAATAGATAGACAGACAGATTTGTTTCTTTATTAGCTACACAGGGCTGAACACAGAGGGGACAAATTACAAAGTAGAAATGTCATGGTGTAAAGTGTAAAGGGGGAAACAGATAAGGTTTATCCGTACAAAGAAAAACCTACGGAAAAGACCACGGTAACCTTGGTCAATAATGTCACATGTTAACATATTTATTTGCAAGTAAGTAACTTTCTGTTTTAAATTTTTCCGAGTTCATAGGATTATGCTCAAGGTGGCTTCGTTATTCATACGTACGATCCTTGCTACATTCACTCATCTTTTTTGAAACATTCACTAGACAAAACTTGCCTCTCTACTCTCACTTTCCTTTTTAAGTGATACTTGAAGAAGTTGATGAGAGATTGACCAGAGAGGAAAGTGTTTGTCTCTAATCCTTTCAGACGCATCCACCAGATATATTCTTTCGCCATAGCCACAAGTATGATGAAAATAGCTCTTCCTTCCCGTTTGAAGGAAGGAGGTGTGACGATATTGACGATAGACTCGGCTGATAAACCGACTCGTCCTACATGTGACAGCAGTCGGAAGTGGTTGGACACTGTACGAGTGTATGCAGAACGGTTTCGTCGCTCTGACTGCATCTCGGGCAGGTTGGGCCCTTGTTTCTCGAGCTGTGTCTGTAGAGTTTATCCCGAACGGGTAGCGCTTCTCGGTAGCACTGCCAGGCTAGGGATCTCTGGAAGTTGTCCATAGGTCCCGGCTCGAAAGTCGTCTTGAACAGGCGGGTCTGGTATTCCTCGTCGACGCCCAGG